>NC_091186.1:18467266-18562266 GCF_040958095.1 Procambarus clarkii
AATGCCTGGTAACATTGCCTTCATTGTCAAAGGTCACAACCCATCATTTGCCAGGACTAAACTGTATCTGCCAGGCTTTAAAATATTATCTAGATCGTCCTGTAGACATATATATTTTCTGCCTTATTTTTGCGTCGCAAATTTGCAAATGTTCCTGCAAAATGTTATTTAAATTAAAACTTTAATAGATCCTTAAAGCCATGCTCTGATTACAAATTATTTTATATTATAATTATTTTGTTCCATAAGATTTTTTTTATCTTATACTTTCCTGGGGGGGGGGAATATTTTACTAGATTTACAGTGAATTCTGAAACGCAAATTATTACAATTGTTAAAATTTCCACAGTTCCTAGAGATACTCCAGCGCTTTTTTCTAAACAAAAAGTAAATAAAACAACTATTTAGTCAAAACAGTCTATTTGACAGTCTCCGTGGTGTAGTGGTAAAACACTCGCCTGGCGTTCCGCGAGCGCTATGTCATGGGTTCGTATCCTGGCCGGGGAGGATTTACTGGGCGCAATTCCTTAACTGTAGCCTCTGTTTAACGCAACAGTAAAATGTGTACTTGGATGAAAAAACGATTCTTCGCGGCAGGGGATCGTATTCCAGGGACCATAGGATTAAGGACTTGCCCGAAACGCTACGCGTACTAGTGGCTGTACAAGAATGTAACAACTCTTGTATATATCTCAACAAAAAAAAAGTATAAAATTGGACTATTGCAGCCAACTATGCGATCCTTTTACACTAATAATTGTGAAGAGCACAAACAAAAGACCAAAACCGAAAATTTCTAAGCCTAGTATAGCAAATAGGCCTAACATAGCGTTTATTAGGCCTATGATTACTTGGTTTAAAATAGGACCGGTTTGGTTTTATGAGTTACTTTTATATATATTTATAAAATTAGTTTTCTATTTTTCTTTTTCCAGTAATTTTGTCTTTTTCCAGTTTTTAAATAGTCTTGGAGACTATTTAAAGCATAGGAAGGTATTTCTTAGTACTGGTTTATTTTAATTGGAAACTGATTGAGTATCTCATTAATAAGATCTGCTTTATTCTAAGATTCGCAGAGAGAAGTTAATTGAAATATTATGCAGTGCAATATCACGGTGGTAGGCCAGGGCAAGATTGCACACTTACGACAGTTCCAGCAATCGCAACCTAATCCCAAGACGACCCTCTTAGCTGCTCCCCAACTCCCAAGACAATTTATCTTATGTTATCTTATGATATCTTATTTATTTTATTTATCTTATGTGGTCACAGCGTAAGGTCAATCTTAGCCAGGCTGAAGTTACAGAGGAGGATAATAACGATATATGTTGTCAATATTGACTTACTAATACAGTACAACTTATAATAAATTACCATAATAATTCTGTTATTACAATATTATATTTGCACAATTATTCATAATTACTTCATAATCACTTCTTACCTTAACTTGTTAAGCTGGATATATAAATGTGTTGATCAACATAACTTCGTAAGCTGTCACTTCTGTCCAGAAAATGTCCAGCAGTGTTTCTTGACACCAAAACATCACAAAACTCCCACACGATAACTTCCAGTTGCCCCAGTTAGCACTTCGGTCAAATCAGTCACTGACATCAATGGAAATTGAATAATTTTGGAGTTTTAGCATTAATTCCTATTAATAAATTTGGGGTTTTAGCATTAGATCTTGAATATTGGGGATTACTTATATTGTTGAAGTGATTCTTCTTTTGTTTGCAGCGAACTGCAAGTTGTACAGTTTCCTACTGTTGACTTGAAAGATTTAAGTAAACCTGCCACAACAAACGTTAGTTAGGACAAATTATAAGTACTCACACACGTTGACAGTCTGGCATGAGGAATGCGGTACATTGTAAACAATCTACATTACTCCACCAAACTCCAAGTAATGTGCTGGTGTTCACCAGCGGGTCTAAGAATCATCCAGTGTATCATATAGATCTCTGTCACAGAGCAGAAATTCCTGATAAACAGTAGAGTATTCGCTCTACTTCATGGCAAATCTTGAACAGCAAATGACGACCAAGTCTTCATAGGAGTGTGTCCTAAGGCCATTCCGTCTCAAACATATAACACCTTTGTTCACATTCGCAGAGAAATTTCATTGTACAAGTAAAAATCTTTCAAACATAAAAAGGCAGTCCCTGACAGTCCTTCGTGTCTCCATGTGAGCAAATACGTCTCTAAGGAAGGGCTGACATTTACTATGATGGATTGCGGCATCGTTATACACACACACACACACACACACACACACACACACACACACACACACACACACACACACACACACACACACACACACACAATTCGTGTTGACTCAAACAACCCCTGCGGTGGCAATCATCAGAGAATTTGAGATATACCTTTGATGATATTTGAGACGGGAAGCAATCAAGCAGAACAAGTGAAGTGTAATATGATAAGATCATGAAGCATTATGACGAGGAACAGGCGGGCAAACACCGGATTACAACGTGTGTGTGGGGCAAGGTTATCAGAGGAACCAATCGGCCGGTGAGAATAACTTGAACATATCATGAACATACCTGCAGGCGGTTCTGGGAGTTCTTCTACTCCCCAAGCCCGGCCTGAGGCCATTCTAATACGACGCCTCATGAATGTCAAAACATGCCATGACATGACATGTATTAGAACAAGGTTTTATACGACTGACAGGACAGTGGAATTTAGACAATTAGGATACCACAAAGGAATTATGCAAGGTATATAGAAGAAATCAAATTTGGCCATTTATATTTGTCATGCAGGAAACCAACGATTTTTATCATATAATGCCTATAAAGGGAAATTTTTTTTAGATGAAAAAGCTGATATGAAAAATATATGCCAACTTTGATACAAGAGAAATCTCTTGTGTCAAAGGCACGAAGAAAGTTTACGTTGAGCAAATATGAAATCTTGACATAAATTGTGCACGACTGGTGTTATAAAGGTTCACTGGAGGTAGTGTATGCTGACGTTCAAGTCAGATGTCTCTGATGTTAGAGGCTGTATAGAGGCGTGGATCTTCCTCAGAGACCTAGACGCTCTTTTGAAAGGAATTATTACATAAATGCTCTCACACGAATGCAAACATACTTGAAACACACACACAGAATCACACATGAGGGATACAGTCACTCACATACACACACACACACATGCACACACACACACACACACACACACACACACACACACACACACACACACACACACACACACACACACACACACACACACACACACACACACACATACACACATACACACACACACACACATGTATGCCAAATTTTGCGAAATATACGATGAAGGCACACAAACATTCATTCCAAAACAGAGATGCATGACCAGAAAACAGGATTGGTTCAAGGTAAATTGTGTGAGGGGCCAGAGAGGAAAAGACAAGAAAATGGGTTCAATATAGGAAGAGGACTAACCCACAAACATACCAGCACTACAAACAAGCAAGAAACAATTACACAACAGTGAGAAGAGAGGCAAAAAGGAACTTCGAGATAGGTACAGCAGACAAATGTAAAACAGATCCTGGCCTTTTCTATAAATTCCATCACAAAAAAATCCTAGGGGCCACTAGAGTGTTAGTGGCCCTCAGGTAAATTTAGGTAAATATTATCCCTGTTCCCCCATAATACTCCCCCCATTGTACCACCACAGTTCCTCTTCCGCCTTGTGCCCCATCACATACCCCCTAGTGCCCAAACACTGCCGCCCCTACACAACACCTCAAACGTACGCCCAGTGAGTGTAGAAATAACATTCACCTCCCTCACCCTTCTTCATACTACCCGAGGCCAGCAACTCAACACCAAAACCGTCAGCTTCAACGCATGTTGCAGCTTCTTGTGTACCAGGCTAATCCATACCAGGTATGTGACTATCAGGTGTGTGGCTACCAGGTGTGTGGCTACCAGGTGTGTGACTACCAGGAGGCTGGCGTGCTTCGTGCACCTAGTGCAGGCCAGCCAGTCCCTTTACAGTATATGCAGATGGGCTGCTGGCCATGAATGGATTACCACTGATGGAATTCCTGAAATTCAAAGACCGTATCTCTAAGGAACAGAAGTGAGCATGGAGTGGTACAGCCTGGCGAGGTACAGCACCCCCATGATGGTAACTTAGGGGGGTACAGCACCCCCATGATGGTAACTTAGGGGGGTACAGCACCCCCGCGATGGTAACTTAGGGGGGTACAGCACCCCCGCGATGGTAACTTAGGGGGGTACAGCACCCCAATGATGCCTTCAGCGCCCAGCAAACTTATCCTCTTGACTGGATGAAAGTCATGATTGTAGTTCTTCACAGAAAGCAAATTCAAGCCTATTAAAACAAAACAAAATGTATTTATTTATGTATACAAGAGTTCTTACATTTTTGTACAGCCACTAGCAAGTATAGCGTTTCGGACACGTCCTTAATTCTAATTTTCCCCGGAATACGACCCGCCAAATCGTTTAATAACCAGGTACCCATTCACTGCTGGGTGAACAGAGGCTACAGTTAAGGATTGGTGCCCGGTCAATCCTCCCTGGCCAGGATACGAACCCAGGCCCAATCGTTTGTGAAGTGCCGAGTGAGTACTTTACCACTGCGCCACGGCGACTACACACACTACACATTAACTACACACTAAGATCCTTACTCTTAGTGCGGGCGAAAATCTTTGAAAAAATCATTGCTGAATGAAATTAAAATCACCTAGCTAATAACTGTGTCCAGAGTTATAAGCAATTTGCATTCTAGAAATAACAGAACTACGTGTCTTATAACTGTTGATTAGAAAATTAACAAGAATCGGCAAGAAACCCCCATGTGCCCTTGGGAGAACCAGGAGCCTTTGAGAAACATAGTCAAAAAAGTTTTGTGAACAAGTTAGTGTTAGTTTTAGTTGAGGAAGAAATTGTCCCATTAAAACTACTCAAGTTACCGAACTTTAAAAGTTGTCAGCTACTTTTATTGGTTCTGAGAACTCCTTAGAGGTGCAAGTGTACCCCCCCTGGAAGGATACACTAGGGAAGTGTAACCCAAGATAGTAAATACTAGGGAAGTGTACCCCGAAGGTAGTGTTCACTAGAGAGATGTATCCCAAGTTAATGTATATATCTATCTCAATCAAGTTTAACTATATTGGGACAAGCGAGTCTATAAGCCATAGACTCGCTTGTCCCAACTCCTCAACCACCTGTATATATATATATATATATATATATATATATATATATATATATATATATATATATATATATATATATAACTGAAAACTCACACCCCAGAAGTGACTCGAACCCATACTCCCACAACTGGTATGTACAGGGACGCCTTAATCCGCTTGACCATCACGACCGGACATAAGGAAGTGATAGCCGAGGCTATTTGAACCACTTCCCCGCCGGCACTCGGATGGTAATCTTGGGCATAGCATTTTATCAAATCACCTCATTCTTTGGGGCACACGTGAGGAACACAAATGCAAACAAGCCTGAATGGTCCCCAGGACTATATACAACTGAAAACTCACACCCCAGAAGTGACTCGAACCCCATGGTTCGAGTCACGCGGATTACGGATTACGAGTCACGAGTCACGATGGTCAAGCGGATTAAGGCGTCCCTGTACATACCAGTTGTGGGAGTATGGGTTCGAGTCACTTCTGGGGTGTGAGTTTTCAGTTGTATATAGTCCTGGGGACCATTCAGGCTTGTTTGCATTTGTGTTCCTCACGTGTGCCCCAAAGAATGAGGTGATTTGATAAAATGCTATGCCCAAGATTACCATCCGAGTGCCGGCGGGGAAGTGGTTCAAATAGCCTCGGCTATCACTTCCTTATGTCCGGTCGTGATGGTCAAGCGGATTAAGGCGTCCCTGTACATACCAGTTGTGGGAGTATGGGTTCGAGTCACTTCTGGGGTGTGAGTTTTCAGTTGTATATAGTCCTGGGGACCATTCAGGCTTGTTTGCATTTGTGTTCCTCACGTGTGCCCCAAAGAATGAGGTGATTTGATAAAATGCTATGCCCAAGATTACCATCCGAGTGCCGGCGGGGAAGTGGTTCAAATAGCCTCGGCTATCACTTCCTTATGTCCGGTCGTGATGGTCAAGCGGATTAAGGCGTCCCTGTACATACCAGTTGTGGGAGTATGGGTTCGAGTCACTTCTGGGGTGTGAGTTTTCAGTTGTATATAGTCCTGGGGACCATTCAGGCTTGTTTGCATATATATATATATATATATATATATATATATATGCGAACAAGCCTGAATGGTCCCCAGGACTATATGCGAATGAATATATATATATATATATATATATATATATATATATATATATATATATATATATATATATATATGCTTTCAACCCACTCTCGTATTTCACCATAATAATCAGTCACATTATCATTAAGAAATTATTCATTTGAACCTTTTAAACGTGCATATATGATCACCACAGTACACGCAAAGGCCTCAGCCAGTGACGCTAGCGAAGCCAGACACCATCAAGGCAAACCCTTACCTAGAGACCCACAGCAGCAGCATGTCACCTTGGTTGAAATATCAATATACATACGTTACGCTGCCATTTACATAATATAATAGAATATTATGGAAATCCCACGTAATACGCGAGCATAATTCTTGGCGGGCGTGTGTGGTAACTGCATCCGCATTGGAACATCTTTATTGTGGAATAAAATGATATAATTTCTGTTTTACATGACTATTTATTTGGCTTAATTGTTAATGCTACTCCATAATGGCCATTAGTTGCGGTGGCTTTCGTGTGTGTGTACTCACCTAGTTGTGTTTGCGGGGGGGGGGGTCGGCTCTTTGGTCCCGCCTCTCAACTATCAATATACTGGTGTATAAGTTCCTGAGCCTACTGGGCTCTATCATATCTACACTTAAAACTGTGTATGGAGTCAGCCCCCCACCAAATAACTTCCTAATGCTGTGGTGTGTGTGTGTGTGTGTGTGCACGCGCGTGTGTGAGTGTTTGCTCAATAATACAAATTATTTGCCCGTCAACCTGTAATTTTCCATTACACAAACTCATAGTCAAGATGCTAGAGCCGCCAAACTTAACGTCATATAACGGGATCGTGAGAAAAACATCAGGGTTCTGGTCTCAAGAACGGGTTTTAGCTCCTGGGACCCCACGTTGTTCTAGCGATTTCTTGAGAAGTCGAGGCTCCTAGGGGCCAAAGTGAAGGAAAAATTATTTGCCACTTTTTATTGTAATTGACAATTAATTTGACTGGGGTGTGTTGATAACTCATCTCGTCCATTCTTGAGAGGCAGACCAAGGGGGGGGGGGTGAGGGTTAAAGTTCTAGTTAGGCGATTAAGACAAGAATTTCCTTAAGTACTTTCGTATTTAATAATACATTTTCAGAAGGAGGTATTAGGAAGGAAATACGAAGGAAAGAAATAAAAGGAAGGGAGAATGAAGGAAGGATCCTTCTGAAGATGTAATATTAAATACGAAAGTACTTATTGAAATTCCAATGTGGTCAAACATTGCCACATTGTTCATCATGTGTTAATTTTCAAGATTTACTCACACAGACATACACATTATATATATATATATATATATATATATATATATATATATATATATATATATATATATATATATATATATATATATATATATAATAAAAAATAAACCCCTCATGTGATGTAACTCGACATTTTAATTATCTAATTACTGCCATTTCGGTACACAGTTAATTAACTGTAATAATCATGGCGGCTAAATTATTGTAATTATTTGGTATTATTTCCTAGTAAGCTGGGCTGAGAGTTCATGTTGGGTCAAATATGGCGTGAGTGGCCATAGATTGGTTGTTACTAGGTGCTGGGGGTTGCTGGGGGCTGCTGGGGGTTGCTGGGGGCTGCTGGGTGTTGCTGGGGGCTCCTGGGTGTTGCTGGGAGCTGGGGGCTTTTTTCATAAAATAATATGTAGTTAAGAAAATTGTCTACAGACCGATAATCTTTGTCCATCATCGTTCCAACTGTTTGATCCATGAGTCTGTTGGTGAACAACGAGTCGACATCTAGAGAAGATCTGATTTACACGCAACTATATAACTATTTGATTTGCAACTATATAATTTATATAGTTGGAAATCTGGCTGCAACTATATAATGTATATAGTTGCAGCCAGATGGGACAGTCTTTGTGTCACTTTTGGTCCATGACTGGACCACAGGTGAGGTCCACCAGAGGCTCTGGTCCGCCTGGCGAGGATAACTCTACTTAACAGATTTCTTAGATTCTACTGGGATGATAAAATGGGATTTAAACATCTGCGCCTGAAAACCAATTTTGTTAGAAAATGTTAGAAAAAAAATCCAGTCTATGTTGACCAGACCACACACTAGAAAGTGAAGGGATGACGACGTTTCGGTCCATCCTGGACCATTCTCAAGTCGAAGGTGAAGGGACGACGACGTTTCGGTCCGTCCTGGACCATTCTCAAGTCGAAGGTGAAGGGACGACGACGTTTCGGTCTGTCCTGGACCATTCTCAAGTCGATCATTGACTTGAGAATGGTCCAGGACAGACCGAAACGTCGTCGTCCCTTCACCTTCTAGTGTGTGGTCTGGTCAACATTCCAGTCTATGTTTTGTGTGTTTGTTCACCGTAAGTGATTGTTTTATTTGTGTGTTTGCATTTGTGCCTGCAAGCTGACAGCTCCTTGCACTACTGGTAGTGAGTGCTGGCTGCTGGCGACAGGGTTCACCAGTAGTTAAAACTTGCAAGCAAACTAAAAGCAATTTGCCACCAGCATTCTTCACTCTTTCAACAACTCCTCGCTCACCATTCCCACTCTCTGTCACAGCTTTCTTCACCATCCTCTCTCTCTCTCTACCACCTGTTCCTTCACCATCGGCTCTCTATACCACCCTTCCCTCATCAACTTCTCTTTACCACCACTTCCTCACCATCCTCTTCCTATCACCCATTCCTCACCATACTCCCTCTACCGCCCCTTTCTAACCATCTTCCATCTCTCACTATCTTCTCCCTATCACCCCTTCTTCACCATCCTCTCCTTAGCACTTGCAGCGATTTCGCTGTTCTGTTTTCTAGTCCATCTCAGTTGTAAATCATCTTTTTAAATGTCTCAACAGTTCGAATGAGACCTGAGATGTTCACTAATTGTCGTTTAATTTTATGTATGTTCTGGAGTTTTTGTATATATATATATATATATATATATATATATATATATATATATATATATATATATATATATATATGTCGTACCTAGTAGCCAGAACGCACTTGTCAGCCTACTATGCAAGGCCCGATTTGCCTAATAAGCCAAGTTTTCCTTAATTAATATTTTTTCTCAAATTTTTTTCTTATGAAATGATAAAGCTACCCATTTCATTAAGTATGAGGACAATTTTTTTTTATTTGAGTTAAAATTAACGTAGATATATGACCGAACCTAACCAACCCTACCTAACCTAACCTAACCTATCTTTATAGGTTAAGTTAGGTTAGGTAGCCGAAAAAGTTAGGTTAGGTTAGGTTAGGCAGGTTAGGTAGTCGAAAAACAATTAATTCATGAAAACTTGGCTTATTAGGCAAATCGGGCCTTGCATAGTAGGCTGACAAGTGCGTTCTGGCTACTAGGTACGACATATATATATATATATATATATATATATATATATATATATATATATATATATATATATATATATATATATATATTGGTTACAAAATATGTTTCACATTAATATAAAAAATTATTTATAGAGAGTTAGAGTAGCATGATAGATACAGTAAAAACAAATTATCAAATTCCATATAGAAATGTCTAATAATACTGCAGGTGTAGCCTTGCAGCTGCCTGCTGAGGTCTGAAGCATGCAGCTGTGTGTGTTTACCCTGGCCAGCCAGCCCCCTGCCTCTACCTAATATCGCCATCCTATCAACAACATCACTGGCCATTTCCATATCAAAAGCTTCAGCGTGAATGTCCAATGACTCGAGGATTTGTAAGATCAACAGCGCTGCTAGATTTGCACGAGTCTGCCAATAATGATTGGCTCTCTGGAGCTGGGAGGAACTATGGGCATGTTTCACTCTGGCAGGTTTTAGTCTAGTTCTATTTTCCCCCTGCTGCTCTCTTGTGTATCTAAGACTACCTAGTTTTCCCGGTATCGTATATGTATAATATAATTCATAAATTGTTTTTTATTGAAGTTACAAATTCAGTAACATTTGTGGATTTTGCGTTTGATAGTATGATTTTGATTAATATCTTTAGGGGGGGAAGATCATGCACGATTGTCATTACAGTGAAGCAAATTTGTGTACTTGACCCCAGCTCATATAACAATACAGCCTGTTTTATTATTTTTCAGCAGCACTTTGCGCTTAAAATATTATAGGCTGGGGAAATCAGGCCCATTGCTGTTGGCAACACCGATGCCTCGTTGCAAATGCTGCAATGAGATTGGTCAACGGAGAATCAACCACCTTGCTAAAACCCAATCAACTTGAGTTTGGGGATTCTCCCCCCTCCCCCCCCCCCCCCAGGCTGTGAAGCTGCATCATATGCAACACGAGCATACATTGCTCATCTCACAGAGCATACTACATTGCTCATCTCCGATTTTAAAAATACCTTAAAGATGGTATTAAGGAAGTCCCAGCGTCGGAAGAGACGCTGTTCTCCGAGCCGTTCGTAGTCATTTCTCTCCTCTTCATCGGGTCTTCCAAACATGCTACACCAACCACTTGGGCTGGACGGTAGAACGACGGTTTCGCTTCATGCAGGTCGGTGTTCAATACCCGACCGTTTAAATGGTTGGGAACCATTCCTTTTCCTCCGTCCCATCCCTAATCCTTATCCTGACCCCTTCCAAGTGCTATATATTCGTAATGACTTGGCGCTTTCTCCTGATAGTTCCCTTCCTTTCCAGACATGCCACAGTGGAGACTCGAAGCTTTTCTTCGGAAAATTATGGTAACTCATGTGAAGGGTTACCATAATTTACTCCTTCACATACCATACCTTATGGTATGTAAAGAAGGTTTTAAGGGGGGGGGGAGCGCTTAGTCCCCCAATACGTTTTTTCTTAGCCATTAAAGAGGTTACTGATAGTCGTATCTGAATGATGGCACTCCTCAGAACCCGTCCGGAGGAGGTTGATGTCTTGCTAATCTCTTTCAAGACACCTTACTAATGCACAAACAACAATGTCCATCAAAGAACATATAATTTCTTCACGCAGCCAGATCACCACCAGAGAAACCTTGAAGAACAGCACAGAAACAACCGGAAGATACATCGAGTATAGATTAGGCAATTAGCCAATCACTACACATCGAACAGTCTGAACCAACTGCTAAAAAATACCAGTTCACAATCATATACATTATACCATCTTCGAGACTAAGGCCGAATATCCATCACACTTTCTTATAGAATGTATTTACAAAAATGTGTATACGCATCAAGGTTCATTGATTATTAATTCTGTAACTTAAAAATGGATATCGTCAATTACTGGAGCGCGCCGGATCCTTTCAGGAAATACGAGAAGACAAAGGCCTCGCAGGTCGGATGCACGAGAGAGAGAGAGATATAATGATGACATTACATTAATTAACACATTTTATGTTGAGAAGCATTTTTTTTAATATAAATCTCTCGCCCCACATGTTCAGAGACTTTGGGTACGTTGCTGTCTCCAGCAGCTAGTGTGTTGAACAGTTTATGTTCTTGATGTGTATGTATGTGTGTCTTTGTACAGTGTTCTTTTATGTTCTTGATGTGTGTGTGTGTCTTTGTACAGTGTTCTTTTATGTTCTTGATGTGTGTGTATGTCTTTGTACAGTGTTCTTTTATGTTCTTGATATGTGTGTGTGTGTGTCTTTGTGCAGTGTTCTTTTATGTTCTTGATGTGTGTGTGTGTCTTTGTAAAGTGTTCTTTTATGTTCTTGATGTGTGTGTGTGTCTTTGTAAAGTGTTCTTTTATGTTCTTGATGTGTGTGTGTGTCTTTGTAAAGTGTTCTTTTATGTTCTTGATGTGTGTGTGTGTCTTTGTACAGTGTTCTTTTATGTTCTTGATGTGTGTGTGTGTCTTTGTACAGTGTTCTTTTATGTTCTTGATGTGTGTGTGTGTGTATCTTTGTACAGTGTTCTTTTATGTTCTTGATGTGTGTGTGTCTTTGTACAGTGTTTTCTTCTGCCATTATACACTAATACTACAATTCGACAACAGTTCACATAATTATAATTATTTATATTATTATTATTATTATTATTATTATTATGATTATTATTATTATTATTATTATTATTATTATTATTGATTTTACTGCTATTATTTGAATTATTATAGTTATTATTCTTTTTATAATTACATTTAACACATTTCCCTGGAGTACACTACCCTGGAGTACTCTACCCTGGAGTACTCTACCCTGGAGTACACTACCCTGGAGTACACTACCCTGGAGTACACTACCCTGGAGTACTCTACCCTGGAGTACACTACCCTGGAGTACACTACCCTGGAGTACACTACCCTGGAGTACTCTACCCTGGAGTACACTACCCTGGAGTACACTACCTTGGAGTACACTACCCTGGAGAACACAAACTTGGAGTACACTACCCTGGAGAACACAACCTTGGGGTTATTTTATATTAATTTATATTTTCCTGTGATAAACTGTCACCGTTACACCAGCCAGATTTTACAGTCATCTATCACATGTTGCGAGGTTCCAGGAAGAGAGAGAGAGAGAGAGAGAGAGAGAGAGAGAGAGAGAGAGAGAGAGAGAGAGAGAGAGAGAGAGAGAGTGAGAGAAGGGACGTAAAGAGTGTAAGAGAGGGTAGAGGGAAAGTAAGAGAGGAAGAGATAGAATGAGAAAGTAGGAGAGAAGAAAGAGGGTTTCGTGACAGAGGGAGAGACAGTACAATGAGAGAGAAAGAGAGAGAGAGAGAGAGAGAGAGAAAGAGAGAGAGAGAGAGAGAGAGAGAGAGAGAGAGAGAGAGAGAGAGAGAGAGAGAGAGAGAGAAATAGCTCCTACACCTAGTATCACTCCCCCAGACCCCCACTTAAGCAACACCACGCACTTCTACAAACACTAACCATCATGCCCCCTCACCCTGAATTATAATTAATACTTGCATTAATTTCCCAGATGCAGGGAACCAGGCGTGAGATAAGGGAAAATAGACCCTAATACCCTTACTGGCTATGTGTATGCACGGTATAGGGGAAGCTTGGGGGCCGTAACGTCCTGAACCTTTCCGCTCGAATAGCTCTCAACCACTTAGTTTTCAGAGCGGTGGGGGGGGGGGAAATAAAGGGAACAGTAAACTCTGAACACTCACCTATTGACCTTGACTCGGTCAGGAAGGGTGAAGGTCAAACTAGGAAGAAGGAAGGGCGAATGGGGGAACTGGAGGGAAGGAGAGAGAAAGTATATATATATATATATATATATATATATATATATATATATATATATATATATATATATATATATATATATGTATATATATATATATATATATACATATATATATATATATATATATATATATATATATATATATATATATATATATATATATGCAGAATAACCACATGTAAAAAATAGAAAATGCTTAACGCGTTTTCGGCTAATTCGCCTTCATCAGAGCAAAGTAGAATCTTGATTCTACTTTGCTCTGATGAAGGCGAATTAGCCGAAAACGCATTAAGCATTTTCTTTTTTTTAATGTGGTTATTCTGCATACTTGGATCAGTGTTTTTTGTGATCATTGTTGCATATATATATATATATATATATATATATATATATATATATATATATATATATATATATATATATATATATTTATATATAATATTGTTATGGTTACATCCCCTGAAACGGCTCTTGCTGTTTGTCAAGAGTCATACGCCCTCTGTATATATATAGGAAGTATGCAGTATTTATTTTATTATGCTTAGAGGGAGGCCAGAAGCCAAACTTTTGAGTTTAGAGCAATTTTATGAGTTTCTATGGAGCATTTGACAAAATGGCGAGCGCCAACCGGCCTCAATAGAGAAATCCTGCCAAGAATCGAAGAGCCACAGCGACGCCGAGTTTCCCCCGGATGAAGGAAAGAGAGATGACTGGGCACATGGAAGAAGGTGTTACCAATGGGGAGGTGACCCGAGGTCACGTGATATGACCAGAGCGCCTGAGTGGTGAATGCACACGCTGGCGGGCACCAGTGCTCTTTGTGACATCGCGAGAGGTGGGTGTTATGCGATCAGCTCGGCAGAAACCGAAGAGTTTGCAAGTTTAAGACGTCGAGTAGGAACAGATTCAAGGCTAACCTTTATGAAAACCGTGAGAAGCTTCTCGGGGTAAGTTTCTGAAGACGAGGATCTGCAAATTGCAAGCAATTGTAACCCCAAACTCACAGTGTTCGAGGATCACTTGTGTGTGCTAGGAGACTGGACCCAAGAGCCAAGTGGCAGTACCCTTAAAGCCTTTCTTATTTTCTGTGCAACCGCATGGAGGTAGTGTGCAATCCTGGTCAACAGTCACCATCGACGAGGAGGTACAGGTGAGCAGTGTGAACTACACACTGCCACCTACAAGATTACAGTGACAAGTGTAGGGCCAGCGTGAGAGTACAAGGTGCCTGGAGGCCCTTGTAACTCTAGAAGAGCCCCTCAGCAACAACTGAACACCAGTAGAGAGGAGTGAGGGCCGAGTGAAGGGGTGGATGACAGCCGATACGCAACCTGAATACTTGACTCTCCGCGAGGAATTAGTAATGTGTTGAGATAAGACGGTCAGCAGAATGGCAACTCAAGTGTACAAGGACAGAGAGAGAGAAAGAGAGAGAGAGAGAGAGAGAGAGAGAGAGAGAGAGAGAGAGAGAGAGAGAGAGAGAGAGAGAGTGAGAAACGGCGAAGAGATAGACTAACAATTATTGCACCAGGAACCTCAGTGAGTTACTGAGTATTATTACAGAAGCAAACATCTCTTTTTGCGCTCAGGGCTTTGCAGTATGCCCATTAGCTAACTTAAACACGTAACCCACGAATACAAATACTGCAGTGAGAATACAGCATTACAGCCATTAACTGTAAGCATGTTATTGTACAACATTTGTAACTCGCGAGTCATCTACGTTATATTTACCTTGATAATTATTTAAAAAAAAGTGGCGCTTGAGTTTGTAAAGAATGTAAGAATGTTTTATTGTCTTTCACTACATGGCGGCTGGTCATCCCAAGTTGTATATGTGAGACAGATCTATCCGGCTTGAGCAAGGAATAGGCGCGTCCAATTAGCCTGTCTATCCAGAGCTCTTCAAAAGCAAGTTGATGGTCTTCTTGCTGCTGTAGCAAATGGTCTTGTAGCAGATGGCAGTAAACCGTCCTACTCGGTAGTGAAGGTATAGGGAATTAATTTTTTTGTCAGTGAGATAGAAATAGTTCCTACAGCTAATATCACTCCCCCTAACCCCCCTGACCCCCGCACACTTAAATTGCTTCCCTCAATTTCTATTTCCTCCAACGACCTTAGAAGAGCTTTAAGAGTCCCTGAATCTTGCAGTGGCCACCCTGAAGCCATCAACACTGCCACTCTTCTGGTCAAAAAAGGTGTCCAGCAGCTGGACACCCTCATAAAGACTGTCAAGCAGTATCCTCCCCCGCGATAACATCTTGACGATTAAATGGGACCTCAGAATGTAGAAAAGAATTACTGAACAAAAAATTGTACCACTTACGGGTTATTCATGCCTGTACCACCTCTTGGGTGGCTTAATCTTTATCAATCAATTAATCTTCTATTTCCTCTTTTAATCAGCCGTTGAAAAGTTTATTGAGAATACTTTAATAGGTGGGATGAAGTCGGCAGTGTTGGCCGCCCTGTCAGAGGGAACATGACGGCTATCGTCCTTCTTTAAGATCTCTTCCATATTAAACAATGTTTTGTATTTTTTACTGCAAAATGCATTAATTTTAAAATAAATATTTTCTAGAGTCAAATATTAATTAGATATATTACCGCAGTTCAGAGAGTTATAAAGAGTTCCTGAAACAAATCTGCCTAATTAATTATAATTTCGTCGCCTGGAATACTGAACAGACACAGTGTTATTAATCATGGAAAATGAATATATACACCCACACTATATCACCTTATAACTGGTATGAATAAATAAAGCACGGTTATAGTGTGTCTGAGATGGGAGTTGCTATCCCCCAAGAGGTACAGTAACATCTGCATGTGATATATTGATTCCATTCACTTCATGTAATATTGATTTTTAAAATATAATTGATCACTGCAGTAATGGAACAGTTTACGGGCTATTCATGCCCGTACCACCTCTTGAGTAGCTTAATTTTCATCAATCAATCATTGGTACAGTGAAACTCGCTTCCATCAACATAAAACACACTTGAGGAATACCTATACGCAACTCAAAAATATTATTCCCCTTATTTGTAACTTAACAACAAAGTACAAAACACAAACAAGATTGAAAAATATAAAACATAAAGAAGCTGGCAGACAAGGTCGGTCATGGAAACGAAGGCAGGTGCCGGAATAACATAGGGATACTAATGATGATAAAGTATGAAGCACAGTCAGAGGGAGGAAGACAAACAGGAGTGGCGAGCGTGGAGGGACACACATAAATAAACACCCCCTCCCCCTCCCCTCCCCTCCCTCCCCTCCCCCCTCCCCTCCCTCCCCTCCTCCCTCCCCCCCCCCCCCCCCCACACACACACGCAGACAGACAGACACAGACGGTAACAGGTGACTGACGCGCGTCCAATTTCCTTATTGATCGTATGGCTGGTATGTCCAGAGGCGCGAGACTAGCATACACCAGCACGCTGCAGGAGATGCTGTAGTCACAGCACCCTAGACCACTGCTGGAGCAGCTTACTGGCCCTCACAGCACCCTAGAACACTGCTGGAGCAGCTTGCTGGCCCTAACAGCACCCTAGAACACTGCTGGAGCAGCTTGCTGGCCCTAACAGCACCCTAGACCACTGCTGGAGCAGCTTACTGGCCCTCACAGCACCCTAGACCACTGCTGGAGCAGCTTGCTGGCCCTAACAGCACCCTAGAACACTGCTGGAGCAGCTTGCTGGCCCTAACAGCACCCTAGACCACTGCTGGAACAGCTTGCTGGCCCTAACAGCACCCTAGACCACTGCTGGAGCAGCTTGCTGGCCCTCACAGCACCCTAGACCACTGCTGGAGCAGCTTGCTGGCCCTCACAGCACCCTAGATCACTGCTGGAGCAGCTTGCTGGCCCTAACAGCACCCTAGAACACTGCTGGCGCAGCTTACTGGCCCTCACAGCACCCTAGAACACTGCTGGAGCTGCTTACTGGTCCTAACAGCACCCTAGACCACTGCTGGAGCAGCTTGCTGGCCCTCACAGCACCCTAGATCACTGCTGGAGCAGCTTGCTGGCCCTCACAGCACCCTAGACCACTGCTGGAGCAGCTTGCTGGCCCTCACAGCACCCTAGATCACTGCTGGAGCAGCTTACTGGCCCTCACAGCACCCTAGATCACTGCTGGAGCAGCTTACTGGCCCTCACTGCACCCTAGAACACTGCTGGAGTACCTTGCTGACCCTCACAGCACCCTAGACCACTGCTGGAGCAGCTTGCTGGCCCTCACAGCACCCTAGACCACTGCTGGAGCAGCTTGCTGGCCCTCACAGCACCCTAGATCACTGCTGGAGCAGCTTACTGGCCCTCACTGCACCCTAGAACACTGCTGGAGCACCTTGCTGACCCTCACAGCACCCTAGAACACTGCTGGAGCAGCTTGCTGGCCCTCACAGCACCCTAGAACACTGCTGGAGCACCTTGCTGACCCTCACAGCACCCTAGAACACTGCGGGAGCAGCTTGCTGGCCCTCACAGCACCCTAGAACACTGCTGGAGCAGCTTGCTGACCCTCACAGCACCCTAGAACACTGCTGGAGCACCTTGCTGACCCTCACAGCACCCTAGAACACTGCGGGAGCAGCTTGCTGGCCCTCACAGCACCCTAGAACATTGCTGGAGCAGCTTGCTGGCCCTCACAGCACCCTAGAACACTGCTGGAGCAGCTTGTTGGCCCTCACAGCACCCTAGAACACTGCTGGAGCACCTTGCTGACCCTCACAGCACCCTAGAACACTGCTGGAGCAGCTTGCTGGCCCTCACAGCACCCTAGAACACTGCTGGAGCACCTTGCTGACCCTCACAGCACCCTAGAACACTGCGGGAGCAGCTTGCTGGCCCTCACAGCACCCTAGACCACTGCGGGAGCAGCTTGCTGGACCTAACAGCACCCTAGACCACTGCTGAAGCAGCTTGTTGGCCCTCACAGCACCCTAGAACACTGCTGGAGCAGATTGCTGGACCTCACAGCACCCCAGAACACTGCTGGAGCAGCTTGCTGGACCTAACAGCACCCTAGACCACTGCTGAAGCAGCTTGCTGACCCTCACAGCACCCTAGAACACTGCGGGAGCAGCTTGCTGGCCCTCTCAGCACCCTAGACCACTACTGGAGCAGCTTGCTGGACCTCACAGCACCCTAGACCACTGCTGGAGCAGCTTGCTGGACCTCACAGCACCCTAGACCACTGCTGGAGCAGCTTGCTGGACCTCACAGCACCCTAGAACACTGCTGGAGCAGCTTGCTGGACCTCACAGCACCCTAGAACACTGCTGAAGCAGCTTGCTGGCCCTCACAGCACCCTAGAACACTGCTGGAGCAGCTTGCTGGCCCTCACAGCACCCGAATACATTGCCGGGGCAACTGGTGGTCCTCATAGCATCCCAATTCATTTCTGGAGCACTCGCTGGCTTCCTCACAGCACCCCGATACACTGTTGGATTTAAACAAACTTTATGGGGCAGGTTGACAACATAGTTTTTTACATAGCTCCCTAAACCAAATATTACATATAATAATGTCAATTCACAAAACATTGTAATTACAAATAAAATTATAACAACTAGAATCCAACATAGAAAAATAATCATTTGGACTTAGTAGAGCAAACAAGGAGAAAGAAGTGAATGATATGGAAATAGGGAGTGAGCAAGAGAACAGCGATCACAAGGAAATCAGGGCTAATAGGATGGAAAAGTTGTGACTGAACTCTAGTTAAAGTATTAGATTACCGGTAAGCTGATTTTCAGGGATTAAGGAAGGTGGACAGGGTGAAGCGGGACACGTTAGGTGGACAACCTTTGGGGTGTGTGAGGTGACCCCAGCTGCAGCGAGGGACTTGGTGTTGGATTATAATGAAGAGTTTAATTGTATCGCTTTTTCAACCCTTTTTAATTGGGACCCAGGGACGTAGAATTCTATTTTAAATAAATTTGGTCTAATAATGATTGTCCAAACTGGTTACCCATATATCACTTAAAGCCTTATTGGTATACAAGAGAGTTGTATGGATTTAATTAAATATGAAGAAGTTCCTATAGAACATTTCATAAAACTAGCCCAAACATACATATATATATATATACACAAACAATCACAATGCACATGACATAGAAGGATTACGACGCGTATCTCACCAAATTCTGAAATATGGGATGCTGTAACAAGATTTCCCGTCCTCGCCTTTCTCAGGTACAACCTTTTTTTTTCCCGATTTTCCAAATTCACTGTAAAATTGGATTTACTTGCGCTGATACAGACATCCTCCCGCCTGTCACTGTACGTTATTGAGCTAATATGAGCTTTTTGTATCTTTTGATGAGGCGTGTGGGAGGCTGGAGACGAAACCTTACGCAAAGATATCCACAATTAAAATCTAAGGTTGATTCATATATATACCTAGTTTATATATATATATATATATATATATATATATATATATATATATATATATATATATATATATATATATATATATATATATATATATGCGAACAAGCCTGAATGGTCCCCAGGACAATATGCAACTGAAAACTAACACCCCAGAAGTGACTCGAACCCATACTCCCAGGAGCCACGCAACTGGTATGTACAAGACGCCTTAATCCACTTGACCATCACGACCGGACATAATGAGGTGATAGCCGAGGCTATTTGAACCACCCCACCGCCGGCACTCGGATAGTAATCTTGGGCATAGCATTTTACCAAATCACCTCATTCTTTGGGGCACACGTGAGGAACACAAATGCGAACAAGCCTGAATGGTCCCCAGGACAATATGCAACTGAAAACTCACACCCCAGAAGTGACTCGAACCCATACTCCCAGGAGCCACGCAACTGGTATGTACAAGACGCCTTAATCCACTTGACCATCACGACCGGACATAATGAGGTGATAGCCGAGGCTATTTGAACCACCCCACCGCCGGCACTCGGATAGTAATCTTGGGCATAGCATTTTACCAAATCACCTCATTCTTTGGGGCACACGTGAGGAACACAAATGCGAACAAGCCTGAATGGTCCCCAGGACAATATGCAACTGAAAACTCACTTCTGGGGTGTGAGTTTTCAGTTGCATATTGTCCTGGGGACCATTCAGGCTTGTTCGCATTTGTGTTCCTCACGTGTGCCCCAAAGAATGAGGTGATTTGGTAAAATGCTATGCCCAAGATTACTATCCGAGTGCCGGCGGTGGGGTGGTTCAAATAGCCTCGGCTATCACCTCATTATGTCCGGTCGTGATGGTCAAGTGGATTAAGGCGTCTTGTACATACCAGTTGCGTGGCTCCTGGGAGTATGGGTTCGAGTCACTTCTGGGGTGTGAGTTTTCAGTTATATATATATATATATATATATATATATATATATATATATATATATATATATATATATATATATATATATATATATATATATATATATATATATATATAGATATATATATATATACCTAGTTTAGTGTTTCGTCATCAATGTACCTTTTCAAATTTTTTAATATATTGAACACTTCAGGAAGTTTTCGTCTGTAGGAGCCTGAAATCTTAGTACAAAACCCAATAATAATATTAATAATAATAATAATAATAATTTTTCATTTATATAATATGAAAGGGATCAGATTACAGCGGTTGTTTAGTAAGGAAAATTGTGTACATGTTTGATGAAGTCACTACCCGTTGGGAACAGTTGATTGAAAGCGACTGTTGTTATGTACTGTTTACTGTATAATGTCGGTCGCTTTCAACCAACGGTGCCAACTGGGTAATTGCGCCCAATGAAGTGGTTATTAATATATAAAACACGGGTATTGTATCGGGAAATAAACCAATGTTCCCAACACTACTTATGTATTTCATCCACAAAATATGAACGAACTTTGTCGCTCATTCGACCAATGAGCTCCTGACACACATTTTTCGTGTTTTTTTTTTTTAATTGGGTAACTATAATTGGGTTATCGTGATCACCATTGACACATATTGAGATATTTACCAACCATAAGTGGGTCAGAGGCATCAGCTCTAGTAATTCCAGCAAATTTACATCGTACAGTGCTCCAAAGGCCTCGTTTGATCCCCTGAGAGGCAGACGTCTCTCAGACGTCTATTGCTCATGACACAATAACAGACGCAATGCGTCCCCCACACATGTTGTCACGACGCACATGTTGTCACGAGACACATATTGTCACAATACACATATTTAGTTCCCCTTCAATATATTCCTCCAATTGTTGTGTCATTCAAAGGCCCTGAATTCAATTTAAATATTTAAACATTGAATCTGTGTGAGAAGGACTGTTTTTCATGCTGTTCAATTATACCAGTATTCCCGCCTGTAACTAAATCCATCTGCAGCAAGCCGAGTTCCCGAACATTTATGTGCATCCTAAAACAATATATATTTGTAAACAATATCATATTTGTCTTTGGTAACATCTGAAGCATTTGATCAAGTGTTGACAGTTATTTAGTAGACGATCTATCCACTAAGGCTACAGTGGACTGTACTAAAATCAACCAACATGCAAGGATAGTTCCTCCCTCGGCCTACAGCATGAGCAGGTTCAGGGTAGGCACGCCCACACCTCCTGGGACAATCTAACTCCACTACCTGGAGTTAGATGAGAGGTGTGGAACACATCCACATGTTCTGGAAAGGTGTTTTCCTTGTCAACAGAAGAAGTCTCTGGTGCCAATGGCGCTCCAGATTGATTTGCTCTGAAAATTTATGACAGATTTGGAAGGTTTAGGGGCAAATTTTCACTTTTTTTGTTCCCCTCAGCTTATATAATTTTTCTTCTTCCAGGTTACTCTAGAGTGTTCCACTCGGATATTATTCATTCTACTCATTACATCAGGTGTTTAAAATAGAAAACAAATTTTTTTATAAGTACATATATATATTTTTGAATGTTTAACATTAATTAAAAAATGAATTAAGTAAGTATTACTCGAGAAAATGCATTAATTATTCCATAACATAACTGAATATGGTTTCCCGCGTTATTATGATCTATGATCAATAGGTTGAACATATATTAACAACAGTAAGTAAGTAAATAATTATCAAAAGAAGGCACCAAACCGGGAAGGATATGTAGCACCATATATTACCGACAGGTATACCCAGGTTCTCAGTGTATGTGTATGTATACATGAGACTATACATTATATTTAAATTGAAGTATATTTCGCTAGCTGGTCAATAAGCCTTGGTGGTGGCGATATTAACCCTGCAGGGGAAGATTGACCTTAAGCCAGGATATTCCCCCTAATTAAGGTGAGATAATACCCCCACCATCCTTGGTGGGGGGGGGGGGGGTATTATCCCCCACCAAGATAATACACACGTACATACACACATGTATATACATTTGTAATATGATCCCTTATAGAGAGTAATGCAAAATTACAAAATTAGAGAGAGAGTAATGCACATGGAATGTATTATTCTCCTACAGGTGGTCTGGTCAGCACCTTGTCTAAAAATACGTGTGTGTGTGTGTGTGTATGTGTGTGTGTGTGTGTCTGTGTGTGTGTCTGTGTATGTGTGTGTGTGTGTGTGTGTGTGTGTGTGTGTGTGTGTGTGTGTGTGTGTGTGTGTGTGTGTGTGTGTGTGTGTGTGTGTGTGTGTGTGTGTGTGTGTGTGTGTGTGGGCGCCCATCTCTAAACTTTAATTTCTCCAGGAATAAACTTGGTACCTGGACCGGCATTTGTGGTAAAGATTTCTCGCAAACTTTCTTCATTTTGAACTCTTATGGATCCGAGGTTTAGCTCGGCTACCGAAATGGGAGAACCCGGAGCAGCGCACCTTCGTAATTCTCAGAGAAAATGATCATGTGTGTCCCATAAATTGCAGTTAAAATTAATATATATATATATATATATATATATATATATATATATATATATATATATATATATATATATATATATATATATATATATATATATATATATATATTAGTATATTTTGGTAGCAGTCTTTCCTGTAGACATATATTATTAAATATGACCGAAAAAGTAAGATTAATAATTCTAACACGAATTTTCTCAATTTTTCGTACATTACGCTTCACTGTTGGAGGTAAATCAAAAATCACTTCTCCAAAATTCATTTTTATTTCTAGTCTGACGCGACACGGGCGCGTTTCGTAAAACTTATTACATTTTCAAAGACTTCACAAATACACAACTGATTAGAACGTATCTCTGATTTTATATCTACATTTGAGTGAGGTGGGAAGGGTGATGTGGCATTAACACAAGACAGAACAGGAGGGGATATTAATAGGGTATTAAAAGTATCAACACAAGACAGAACAGAAACAATGGGTATTGAATAGAAGTGTTTGTAGAAAGCCTATTGGTCCATATTTCTTGATGCTTCTATATTGGAGCGGAGTCTTGAGGTGGGTAGAATATAGTTGTGCAATAATTGGCTGTTGATTGCTGGTGTTGACTTCTTGATGTGTAGTGCCTCGCAAACGTCAAGCCGCCTGCTATCGCTGTATCTATCGATGATTTCTGTGTTGTTTACTAGGATTTCTCTGGCGATGGTTTGGTTATGGGAAGAGATTATATGTTCCTTAATGGAGCCCTGTTGCTTATGCATCGTTAAACGCCTAGAAAGAGATGTTGTTGTCTTGCCTATATACTGGGTTTTTTTGGAGCTTACAGTCCCCAAGTGGGCATTTGAAGGCATAGACGACATTAGTCTCTTTTAAAGCGTTCTGTTTTGTGTCTGGAGAGTTTCTCATGAGTAGGCTGGCCGTTTTTCTGGTTTTATAGTAAATCGTCAGTTGTATCCTCTGATTTTTGTCTGTAGGGATAACGTTTCTATTAACAATATCTTTCAGGACCCTTTCCTCCGTTTTATGAGCTGTGGAAAAGAAGTTCCTGTAAAATAGTCTAATAGGGGGTATAGGTGTTGTGTTAGTTGTCTCTTCAACTAACCCGTTATCCCTGTCTGTAGGGATAACGTTAATAGAAACGTTATCCCTACAGACAAAAATCAGAGGATACAACTGACGATTTACTATAAAACCAGAAAAACGGCCAGCCTACTCATGAGAAACTCTCCAGACACAAAACAGAACGCTTTAAAAGAGACTAATGTCGTCTATGCCTTCAAATGCCCACTTGGGGACTGTAAGCTCCAAAAAACCCAGTATATAGGCAAGACAACAACATCTCTTTCTAGGCGTTTAACGATGCATAAGCAACAGGGCTCCATTAAGGAACATATAATCTCTTCCCATAACCAAACCATCGCCAGAGAAATCCTAGTAAACAACACAGAAATCATCGATAGATACAGCGATAGCAGGCGGCTTGACGTTTGCGAGGCACTACACATCAAGAAGTCAACACCAGCAATCAACAGCCAATTATTGCACAACTATATTCTACCCACCTCAAGACTCCGCTCCAATATAGAAGCATCAAGAAATATGGACCAATAGGCTTTCTACAAACACTTCTATTCAATACCCATTGTTTCTGTTCTGTCTTGTGTTGATACTTTTAATACCCTATTAATATCCCCTCCTGTTCTGTCTTGTGTTAATGCCACATCACCCTTCCCACCTCACTCAAATGTAGATATAAAATCAGAGATACGTTCTAATCAGTTGTGTATTTGTGAAGTCTTTGAAAATGTAATAAGTTTTACGAAACGCGCCCGTGTCGCGTCAGACTAGAAATAAAAATGAATTTTGGAGAAGTGATTTTTTATTTACCTCCAACAGTGAAGCGTAATGTACGAAAGATTGAGAAAATTCGTGTTAGAATTATTAATCTTACTTTTTCGGTCATATTTAATAATATATATATATATATATATATATATATATATATATATATATATATATATATATATATTGTACCTCTACTCGTCACTGGTTCTGTTTTGCATTTCCTTGAGTATGCACATCTCTCCTACAGTACCTGCCCACCATCATTCATGAGAATTTTGGACATGGGGCAGAACAGATGCAAGAAGACTCATCTCTATTCTTGACGCGTTCTGATCGGACTGGTCTGAACATCAGAGCCTTCGATATCGGAGAGACGCTGATGGACTTACTGTTATTTATAAGATGAATATTCTCAAAGTTTCTCACCTGGCCCAACCTCGTGGACAACCAGATTTTGGCACCCGTAAATCAAGGCGCTCAGCCATCAACAGTTTCATGCAAGAATGTTTTTCTCAACGCCATCGCCCCATCAATGATCATTTATTCCTAGGCCGACTCACATCTGGAATTTATTCGTTCAAAATGTTTATTCACATGAAATACCCATCCATATGGCACACACAGTTGCCTCCTGGCTGATCCTTACATTTCTCCCGTTCCTTACATGTAAGTTTCGGGACTAAAGTAACATTAAAGTTAGTTTATTCTTGCTAGATACAAATAATAAGCTCACTAAATAAATGTTTCAACTGGCAAGCTTCAGATGAACTGATGTAGGATAACAGCTCTTCGTTTGCAGTTTCACAAGGAACGCTAATGTTATTCCTTAGGAACCCAAGCCTTAGTTTAGAAAACAAGAAAATAAAGACACAGACATATAGACAGACAGACCGACAGACTGAGAGAGAGAGCGACGATTGCTTCTGCTCTTGTCAAAATGTGTCTTTCAAATATATTTTCTTGCATTCGTTATCCCCTGGATTTTTACGAATAAATAATCACCCCCCAACCACTTGGGCTGGACGGTAGAGCGACGGACTCGCTTCATGCAGGTGAGCGTTCAATCCCCGACCGTCCAAATGGTTGGGCACCATTCCTTTCCCCCGTCCAATCCCAAACCCTTATCCTAACCCCCCTTCCAAGTGCTATATAGTCGTAATGGTTTGGCGTTTTCTCTTGATAGTTCCATCCCTCCCTTCCCTCTCTGGCTCAAGTGGATTCGAAACAGAATCTTGGATTTCACGTACATTTACTGACGTTAGATCCGTGGATTTTGCATTTGACGTTTTCCAGTTAGTGTCGCTCCGTTAGAAGATTCAATTCATATCAGCGAATTAAACTAGATTATTTATCAATGAATACCAAAATAGGAAAACGAATGGATTCAATTAAAATTTGGCAGCGGGACGCGGAGTGAGCTAGGCACATCAAACGAGACCACAGCAACGCAGGACTCTACAGTAGTACTGGCTTTGACTCGTTGCTAACGGGTTTGTGGGGTTTTATAATGTTGACTCGTTGGTAGTGAATAAACGGCTGTTTTAAACTCAACTCGTTGATAGCGAGCCCATAGTTGTGGCTCCCTGGTAATAAATCGACAGCTGTGTTAATGTCAACACGTTGGTTAAATGTCGACTCGTTCGTAACTGAGTCTATGTCGACTCTCTGGTAACGAGTCCATGGATATGTTAATGTTAATTAGCATATATAATTGACAACGAATTATGAATGACAATTTTTTGCTAATAATCCGAGAGCAAAAATACTCTGATTGATATTAATCAGAGCAATTGTTAATGAAACAAAAAAAATGAATGTTTTGCACTATCCACTAATCATAGATGAATAATGAAACTTGAATAAGGAAATAAATATCATGTATATTGTAAAAACTGAAAACCAAGAAAAACGTTATCGTATCACGAATTAATAATTTAAAAAATATTGAAAAGCCCATACCATAACGAATAGGAGGAACGAATTAACGAATAAAATATAATTGGTATAACTCATGTTTAACTCTTGAAGTGATGTTGTTGTTTAAGGTTCAGCTACTGGGAACAAAAAGTTCCAAGTAGCACCGGCTATGGTGAGCCCGTAGACTTGAAGTGATATTTCTGTTCCATAAAACCATCATATATACCCACCCGTTGTCTGAAATATTTAATAAAAAGCTTGAGACATGAAACCTCCCAGATGTCTAGAAAAAAAAGACAAACGTAGTCCCAATATTCAACAAAGGGGATATACAAGAGACACTAAACTACAGACCAGTGTCATTGCCAACTATTCCTTGTGAAGTGTTGGAGAAATTAATCAGGTCGAGAATAGTGGAACATCTGGATAGGATCGACTTTGTGACAATTACCTGCATGGATTTAGAAATGAAAAGTCGTGCCTGGCAAACGCGATTGAATTCCATGACCAGGTTACTAAAATAAGACAGGGAAAAGGAAGGCTGGGTAGACTGTGTTTTCCTAGACTGTCATAGAGCATTTGACACTGTTCCTCATGAAAGGCTGTTGAACAAGATGGAGAACCAGGCCGGGATAACTGGGAAAACACCTGACTGGGTGAGGGAGTACCTCAAGGACAGAAAGCAATGAGTCACAGTGAGAGAGGAGGCTCCAAGCTGGAGGAATGTAATAAGTGGGGTCCTACAAGGCTTCGTCCTGGGTCCACTGCTGTTGTTCCTAATGTATGTGAATGACATACCCGAGGGAGTGAGCTCGGAAATGTCAATGTTTGCAGATGATGTAAAGCTAATTAGGAATTAGAAAACAGAAGAAAACTGTAGGAAGTTAAAGGAGGACCTCGACACCTCCGTCACGCAACTTTAAGGTTGCGTGATGGAGGTGGCTTCCACAACTGCTTTTTCCACACTCACACCATCACGTCCCCCCACACTTACCCACCCCCACGTCCCCCCTCACCCACCATCTTGTCCCCCCACACTCACCCACCCCCCACGTCCCACACACCCCCACCCACGTCCCCCTGCCCATGTACATCTTCGTCTAACAGATCCACCAATCCATCCTCCTTATCTATACCGTGGTGAGGCGTCTCCCGCGGCCACGCCAGGCACACGGCCGATAACGGTACCTACTTCCCGAGCATTTTACGCACGATTAGCGATAAAGCGATTCATCTTCATCCCTGGAGGCAGGTATGGTCGCGCGGGGAGGGGGATGCTGGCCCCCACGAGGCGGGACAGACCACCGGACCACGGCAACAAGACATATACAACGTCTGAGAAGGACCTGATAATGGTCCTGGACGGACCGAAACGTCGTCGCTGCTTCTCCATCTTCTGTCGTGGGTTTGGTCATCATTTCTTCAGCCACGTTATTGTGACTCGTCGTCTGCACAACATGGGAGAATTTATTTTATGTTTTTTCGGTGAAAAATTCTTGGGTAGAAAAGTTTCCAGTCACTTTGATAGTTAATGATATAATAATTTTGTAGGAGAAGTTGATGAGAAGGAAGAGAGGCCTAAGTGACTCTGGGTATAATATTTTTGCTCTGGTTCTCTCTCTCTCTCTCTCTCTCTCTCTCTCTCTCTCTCTCTCTCTCTCTCTCTCTCTCTCTCTCTCTCTCTCTCTCTCTCTCTCTCTCTCTCTCTCTCTCTCTCTTTTACAAATAGTAAACACACACACACACACACACACACACACACACACACACACACACACACACACACACAAGCGTTAATCTGGATGACAGACCGGTTCCCAAGAGCAGTTACTGGAAGCGTGCCAATCCACTTCATTGTAAGTCAACAGCTCTGCATGTGTACGAGATTTCAGTCATAATTACCTCGCACGCCAACTGCATAGTAATGTTCCACCTGAAAATTGTTTTAAAGTCCATTTACTCACCAGCTCGGGCGGCGCTGGTCTGTGATACCGCGTGTTGTTGTATGGAAATAGTGATTATATAAGTATTAAAGAAAATAAGTTTACACAGAGGATACACATGCTTTGGAAAGTTGGCATGGTCCACCAGACTGTTAAGAATCCGAGGTGTGGCTAAGGTCGTAGGGGGAGTCAGATGTGTAGTTGAATAGTTGATTTTCTACCACACACGTGGCCATTCATTTGTTTATAAAATACTAATTAGTATATCTCCATTTTTTATCTGTCATCGACGAGCAAAGTAAGAAATATTAGACTCCTTACACGTCTAGTGTAATGAGTCATAATATATATGACTTATTAGAGTGAGTCACTTCATGCAGGTCGGCGTTCAATCCCCGACCGTCCAAGTGGTTGCGCACCATTCCTTCCTCTCTGTTCCAACCCGAATCCTTATCCTGATCCCTTCCATGTGCTATATAGGCTAATGGCTTGGCGCTTTCTGCTGATAATTTAATTTTCTTGCCTACCCTGTGACCTGCGGCTTTCCTTCCCCCCTTCTCTCTCCCCACCCTCCTTGACTATCGTTAAGGGGTACCACCTCTGGTGCAAGTGTAGGGACCCATAGCCTCCGAGAAGAAAATAAGGAGTACTCAGAGAAGACCTTGTGGATCCTCACTGAACACTTTGATATTTTATTCTCCTACCACCCCTATTATTTTAGTATGTATATATATATATATATATATATATATATATATATATATATATATATATATATATATATATATATATATATATATATATATATATATGTATATATATATATATATATATATATATATATATATACTTTATTTTAAAATTTTATTGCACAAAAAAGGGTTACAGAAGAAGGGTTAAAGAAGCAGGATGTATATATATATATATATATATATATATATATATATATATATATATATATATATATATATATATATATATATATATATATATATATACACATCCTCTCGGATCGAAGCCAAATAACCTGACAAGTGTACTGACACCATCAATTTCATGAGTCTTTAGTCTCCAAACTCCAGTGTACGAAGTTTCTTCTCTAAATCGAGAGGATAATTTTTTTTAGTAAATGTGATAGTTGAATTTCCTCGTTCGATCCCTTACTGGGGGATTATGGGAGGAAGGAAGATGGCAGCGTCTTGCTGGTCTATTACACTCAGTATGGCATCACTCGTCGTGTTTCCGGTTAATTACGGCGCGTGAAACACATGTGGCTGGTTCCATTAGGATTCTCCCCCACGCTGACTAATGCTCAGCTCTTGGAATAATGTTTCATATTTCCCCGTGACAGACTCCATCCAATAACACATCCTGCAGCCAGATACCTCGCCCTGGAGAGATATGTATCACGCTCTTATCATTTATCAGTGCTTAAGCGTCGCGCGCACACACGGCATGTTCTGCTGAGAGAGAAACCCTGATTTTGATGTGACTTTACCTCAGTGTCTTTAACTTCTAAACACGTCTACTCAACATGCTGAGAGATCATACTGGTGTACTACCACAACTCTCAAACACATCTGTAGTGCCCTTAAGAGGCTGTAAAAAACTACTGATGGTTTTGGCATCCATTGCCTTCTCAGTCAGCTTGTTCCAACAGTCTACCACTTTGTTTGCAAAACAGAACTTTCTTGTATTTTTGGAGCAATAATTTCACAACTAGAATCTATGACCTCTTGTTCGTGAGGTTGTAAGTTTTAAAGATTCATCTCGTTTTCAATTCCTGTTAAATATTTTATATGTAGTAATCATATCTACTCTATGTTTTCCTCGTGTATTCTAGTCTTAATATGGGTAATGTGTCCGAACTTCACCTCATGTTGATATGTTCCGGGAGCCATTATGCATCATGGCATGAGTTAGAGGGTTGTAATGGGCCTTGTTCTAGAGTAAAGTGCATGCATGGAGGGGGGGACTAGTTGCGTCTTGGGTCGTGGTGGGCTGGTCGTGGCTCGCTGGTCGTGGCTGGCTGGTCGTGGCTGGCTGGTCGTGGCTGGCTGGTCGTGGCTGGCTGGTCGTGGCTGGCTGGTCGTGGCTGCCTGGTCGTGGCTGGCTGGTCGTGGCTGGCTGGTCGTGGCTGGCTGGTCGTGGCTGGCTGGTCGTGGCTGGCTGGCTGGCTGGCTGGCTGGCTCAGTATACGGGGTGGATTAGTTGGGTGTGATACGAGCCGGGAGGTTGGCGGATTAGCTAGATGTTATGTGGGCTTAGTGAGAGAGGCTGAATGGGTTGGGGAAAATGTGAGAATGACCAGCTAGTTCACTGCTGCTGCAGAGGTTGGTACTTATGGAATGTGTGTGTGTGTGTGTGTGTGTGTGTGTGTGTGTGTGTGTGTATGTGTGTGTGTGTGTGTGTGTGTGTGTGTGTGTGTGTGTGTGTGTGTGTGTGTGTGTGTGTGTGTGTGTGTGTGTGTGTGTGTACTTATCTAGTGAAACTGTGTATGGAGTCAGTCTCCACCACATCACTTCCTAATGCATTCCATTTATTAACTACTCTGACACTGAAAAAAATTCTGATGTCTCTGTGGCTCATCTGGGTATTAAGTTTAAATACCTACCCATCAGGGTTAAAACCAAAATAGCATTTCTTGATTTCTTGATCTTCATTTCTTGTAGACAAATTGTTTAACACGGGTGGGACACGAACAAGGGGACACAGATGGAAACTGAGTACCCAAATGAGCCACAGAGACAATAGAAAGAATTTTTTCAGTGTCAGAGTAGTTAACAAATGGAATGCATTAGGCAGTGATGTGGTGGAGGCTGACTCCATACACAGTTTCAAATGTAGATATGATAGAGCCCAGTAGGCTCAGGAATTTGTACACCAGTTGATTGACGGTTGAGAGGCGGGACCAAAGAGCCAAAGCTCAACCCCCGCAGGCTCAACTAGGTGAGTACACACACACGCACACACACACGCGCGCGCGCACTCCGTCCCTCCACGCTACTGTAGCAAACACAACAAAAACTCTAATGAAACAAAAACATTACATGAAAACCGCCCGTATCTGAACTCCTACGGGTAGTTAACTCTCGGGTATTGTTCGTTGGTTTTATTCCTATCTCCTGTCACCCATCACGGCCAGACACAAGTTATGATTGTACATAATATACATATAAATATGTATCTAGAAGCAATTGACGATCACGAAACACTGATCATTTGTATGGGGAAAATCCACGGAGAAATGGAAAAGGAAGATGAACGTTTCAGCCGATCTGGGCCTGTTCCAGCAAATATAAAATCCGACACACACACACCCATAATTAAAAAATATATAAATATATATATATATATATATATATATATATATATATATATATATATATATATATATATATATATATATATATAAATAAAAAAAAATAATAGGGGTGGTAGGAGAGGAAAAGATTAAAGTATTCAGTGAGAATCCACAAGGTCTTCTCTGAACACTATATATTTTCTTCTTCGAGGATGTGGGTCCCTTTAATTAAACCAGTGGTGGTACCCCTAAATATAAATATATATATATATATATATATATATATATATATATATATATATATATATATATATATATATATATATATATATATATTTTTTTTTTTTTTTTTTTTTTTTTTTTTTTTTTTTTTTTTTTTTTTTTTTTTTTTTTTTTTTTTTTTTTTTTTTTTTTTTTTGATGGAGCACGAAGTGAACAACATCAGGAGCGGAATAACAATGAGGCCGCCACCATCAGAGTGAATTACAACGGACAAATTAATTCCGGTTGACCATTGCGACCGTCGCCAGGTGAAGTGTCAACACTAATGTGGAGGATTCTCCTCCTCAGCAAACACAGTTTCACCGCTAAATAAAACATATCGACTCCACCTCTGTCTTTAAACTAATTGTATTAAATAAATAAAAGTGTGTTTAATTCCCCTCGTGATTAATTAATCTGAGTAACTGGCTTTAATTCTTGATGAATTCTGAAACAAGACGAGAGATTTTCTTTAGTCGGTACGTCAGCAGAAGCGCCGGGAGAAAGCATTGTGTCACAGGATTCATTAGCTGGAGTACGTGAGTGGCTGGTGAGACCTGTGTCACACAGGGCAGACATGCCGGCCTCTGTGGCTGAGATCACGCCGCACTCACCTCGTACGTCCACGGTGCTGGCTGGCTTGTTTGTTTCTCAACCCGTTCTCGCACTTTCGTATAGTCAATATTGACACCGACCTTACCTAACCTTCTTAGTATGTTAAGATAAGCATCTTATTACTTCGTAATTACAATTATTACTCAACCTATTATAGGTATATATACCTATTATAGGTATAGGTTAAGGAATAATTGTAATTACGCTTCGTAATTACAATTATTACATAACCTATTATAGGTATATTACCTTTTATAGGTATATATATACCTATTATAGGTATAGGTAAAGTAATAATTGTAATTACGAAGCAATAAGATGCTTATCTTAACATACTAAGAAGGTTAGGTAAGGTCGGTGTTTTCTATGAAGCTTTTCAAGGTAAACTAGTATGTTTAGTATGTCACATATGCACGTATTTAATAAGTCAATATTGACTGTAAGAAAGTGCGAGAACGGGTTGTGTTTGTCAAGACTTGGCCTCATAAGCCTGCTGGATGAGGCTTAAGGTGTTTATGGTGTTTCACCGTGTCTGGGCTGGGGAATTGTAACCCCCATCACGATACACTTACTGTATCTCACTGTGTCAAAGCCGAGTGACTCTACCCCCATCAGGAGACATCTTTCCTAGTTCACTGTGTCAAAGCCGAGTGACTCTACCCCCATCAGGAGACATCTTTCCCAGTTCACTGTGTCAAAGCCGAGTGACTCTACCCCCATCAGGAGACATCTTTCCTAGTTCACTGTGTCAAAGCCGAGTGACTCTACCCCCATCAGGAGACATCTTTCCTAGTTCACTGTGTCAAAGCCGAGTGACTCTACCCCCATCAGGAGACATCTTTCCTAGTTCACTGTGTCAAAGCCGAGTGACTCTACCCCCATCAGGAGACATCTTTCCTAGTTCACTGTGTCAAAACTCAGTACTGTTAACCATATAATACCTTACTTACCAACTAGAAACAATACTTATTAATTAGTCTGCCAACCTCTCGAGGGTTAACAAAGCAATAAAAACAGTTACTGACCAACCACCAGGTACAGGTTAGTCCTAGATATAGCCAAAGAGTGTGTCTGGTCTAACGTGTACTAACTTTTCTGAACTAGCTGTGTATAACTTTCTTATAGTTATAATTAATTCGTCCAGTCAAATAAATCAATTTTAATAATGTTCCTAATTTATTTTATATTTCATTTATATATATTTTATTTAATGTTATTTAACCTATACACATATCAAGGTAGTGAGACATAAACATCTCTACCAATGTATGAATATGAATAATGTATATTAACTCATTCTTACATGAATAATTTGAGATTTTTCTCAGAATGTTACTTCGTAACATTCTCAAAAACATTTACCCACAAATTCATTTTCAAAACATTTTCCGATGATCATCACGCTATTAAAGTTTATCAACAAATGAAGAGTCTTGTCACCCATGTGACTTCAGATATTGTGTTGTTGATCATTTCCAAGTGTTTACTGAGTAATGTTCAATACTTGGGCATCTGTGAACATACTTGGGTATCTGTTCTATACTTGGGCATCTGTGAACATACTTGGGTATCTGCTCTATACTTGGGCATCTGTGAACATACTTGGGTATCTGCTCTATACTTGGGCATCTGTGAACACACGAGTTCCTCTTTCCGTACACCTTCGAGGGAAAGACCAATTGCTTGACCCTCAACCCGTGATCAGTGAGGCTTCGTGGTTCACCCTTTATATTATGTTGAGTGACTTAATTCGCAGTGCTGACTTCTTTTGTTCTAGTGGACTTCGTGTTGACGTCTTTGACTCAATACGTATTGCGAACCTAAGTCATGAGTAACACAGCTCTTGAGATATGTATGCCGTAGATTTTTCCGTAGGTGCACCAGACGAGGCAGTGTGGGTGAGGCAGGTACACCAGGCGAGGCAGTGGGTGTGAGCCAGGTACACCAGGCGAGGCAGTGTGGGTGAGCCAGGTACACCAGGCGAGGCAGTGTGGGTGAGGCAGGTACACCAGGCGAGGCAGTGGGTGTGAGCCAGGTACACCAGGCGAGGCAGTGGGTGTGAGCCAGGTACACCAGGCGAGGCAGTGGGTGTGAGCCAGGTGCACCAGGCGAGGCAGTGTGGGTGAGGCAGGTACACCAGGCGAGGCAGTGTGTGTGAGGCATGAGCTGCCACAGGCCCCGGACGCTCCCTCTTGTCTCCTAATATTAATATAACAAGGAAAAGCGAGGTGGGAAAGGACATTTTCACCTTCATATTTTCCAATTAAGAGACAGCTTGCGGGAAATTCTGTATTAGACCATTTTTTTTCTTTGTTCCTTTTAACTTATGATAATAATAACATTAATATGAAAGATGACAGCGCGCTCGGTTGATGGCCGGACTCATATTGTGTTGGACGTTTATAGACAAGAGCAAAGGTAAGAAGGGAATGGAGGAGGATGGCTGAGCGAGAGAGAGAGAGAGAGAGAGAGAGAGAGAGCATAAAGACTCTGCAAACAGCTGGCTCCTGGTTCATACTTTCCTTACATGGTGGTTAAATAGCATTATAGGTAACTTATTCCTAATTGATACGAAAAATAATTTCATTGAATAAATGAGTCTCAAGAAGCAGACCTCAGCTGAGATGATGCAGGTCTTAGCTGCGCTAAGAAAGAGAGTTGTCCTGTCCTTCTAAAATTACAGTACTCAGAGTAACAATTTGGTTGAAAGTACCAATATGTGGTGATGGACCACCAAAGAGTTGACATTTTGCCTTATTGAATTTGGCCAAATGGGAATTTTTCTAACCGCAACATGAATATTGAGCCTAACCCTAACCTAACCTCTCACAGTAGCCATTCTTGACCTAAATACACGCTATCATAGGCCTAATGCAGTACATATATGTGCTACATTAGGCCTTGGATTATTATTATTTAGGTTTGGTATCAGCTTTATTTTTCCGACCTCTATCAAGTTAAAAGTTTAGAAATTAAATTTTGTTGGACCATCAATAGTGTTTTGGATTTTTCCACCAAACAATTGTTTGGTGTCACTTGGATGACTCCACCTTTGAGAAGATGAAGGTCGTGCAAGTTAAAGATCGTTAGATATATATTTGAGAAGTCATTAATGTCTAAAAGAAATAGGAGAGGTCCTAAGATGCTGGCCTGTGACACTCCTGAGGTTAATGGCAGAGTGGCAGAGGTTAGTTCATTGATGACTACGTATTTGTGACTGTTGATGAGTTATGATCAGATATAGTTCAGAGTAACGTCTCGAATTCCATTACAATGAAGTTTCAGTAGGCGGTAATTATGATTTTCGTGTATGAAAATTCTTCCTTAGGTGACTGAAGAGGCCAACTGGGAACTCATTTTTGTCATGGAGATTAAATCAAGCAAGCTTATAATGGCATTCATGGCACTCTTTTGGGATCTGAAGCCGAAGTAGCTTAAATTTAATATGTTGACTTTTACACGGTAGGAGTAAAACTGTTTGAAATAATTTTTTCAATTTTTTTTATAATGGTAGGTTTGAAATTGGCCTGTAATGGTTTATTGAAGGTTACGAATGCTCCAGATTGACCTTCCAGACTCCTACAGCATATAAATATCAAGTGAAACTCCTTAAGTATATCAAGAAATGTGTCAAGTACTATTTGCTCAAGTACTATCAAGTTCACGTACTTAAAACTTACCAAACTTGCTAAACCTTCAAAATTTCTAATGATCCACAAATGGTTCTTTCAATAGGCCTATGCCAAGGTGACCAAGGAAGCTTTATATGTTTTAGATTAATTTTCAGCGATTTTTTTTTCTATAACTAACGATAAACCCATAACAAACTAATTATCCCTCAGTACACTGCTCTTCCCCTCTGGCCATTAGGGGCCAAAATCTAATCACCAGGCACAAATATCTCGTTAAAACGACGGTTTAATTTCCATTAAAACTTGACTGCCGTTGAGGCGCTGGAGCCTAACTCACTGACTCACAGACTCAGTGATTCTCTAACTCACTGACTCAGTGATTCACTAACTCACTGACTCAGAGATTTATAGGCTCTGACTTTAAGATTCACATGTTTACAGACTCACAGACTCTGAGACTCACAAATTTATAGACTCAGAGAGTCATAGACTTATAGATTCACAGATATCAGACTCACTGACTGACTGACTGTGAGTCTGTTATCACACTCATTGATTCATAGAGTTCCAAAAAACATTTCATTCATGTAGCTCAGCACTCAAAATATTTAATTACATTAAAATGAAAAAGTATTAATTATGCATTAACATTATCTCAATTGATAATGATGAGCAACATCCTAATGGTGGTGGTGGTGGAGATGATGCTGGTGGTGGTGGTGGTGACTGTGGTGGTGGTGGTGACTGTGGTGGTGGTGGTGGGAGTGGTGATGCTGGTGATGGTGGTATTAGCATACCACCATTATTGGGAGGGTGATTGATTAAATGATGTCTGACTCCTGCTAGGAGTGTTAAAGCTTTTCCTATAGTTGATGTTAAGCTTTACTCTATAAGTTTCCTCTTTAACACGATTTATTCACCTTATGAATCATCTGTGTATAAGGATCGAGTATTTCTATTATATATATTAGATTCCTTTGCATTTACAATTTTCCACTATGTCCTTGGTTATTCTAAATAGTATCTTGTATGTTGTGATCATATCCCCCGTCTGGTTCTTCTCTCCTTTAGGGTTGGGAAATTTTGTTCCCTTAACCTAACTCGTAGCTTAACCCACTTAGTTCTGGCACTAATCTTGTTGCAAACCTCTGCACTTTTTCAATTCTGGTTTTCGTGCTTCACAAGGTTCGAGTTCCAGAGACGTGTGGTGAAGGTGGTGGCAGCACGGAGGGGTTGTGGTGGTTGTGGTGCTGCTGCTGGTGGTGGTTGAAGGCTGGAGATGGCTGGGGAGGGGTGGTAGTGGTGTTGATGGCGAGGTGGTTGTAGGCGGTATGGGAGCGGGTTGAGGGCGGTATGGGAGCGGGTTGAGGGCGGTATGGGAGCGGGTTGAGGGCGGTATGGGGCGGGTTGAGGGCGGTATGGGAGCGGGTTGAGGACGGTATGGGAGCGGGTTGAGGGCGGTATGGGGCAGGTTGAGGGCGGTATGGGGCGGTATGGGGCGGGTTGAGGGCCGTATGGGGCGGATTGAGGGCGGTATGGGAGCGGGTTGAGGGCGGTATGGGACGGGTTGAGGGCGGTATGAGACGGGTTGAGGGCGGTATGAGGCGGGTTGAGGGCGGTATGGGGCGGGTTGAGGGCGGTATGGGGCGGGTTGAGGGCGGTATGGGGCGGGTTGAGGGCGGTATGGGGCGGGTCGAGGGCGGTCCGAGAACGGGTTGTGGGCGGAATGGGACTGGATGAGGGCTTTATGGGGGGTGGGAAAGACGAGGTAAGAGAGGGAAGCGAGCTCTTGCGTGCGCTTGCAAAGAATGTATGACAACCGGAACAGGGCTCATGCTGCAGACGAGGAGTCACAATAACGTGGCTGAAATACGTGAGGGCTCACGGCTCTTCTGCCGTGAGCCCTCACGCTCACGACAGAAGCCGATCACGGAGAGAATAATGGGTTCGCCATTGTCAACGAGCAGGAGCGAGGTCTTAGAATTGTATCCCAGGAGAGCGGAGGAAATGCTGCTCCACCAGCCTTGGAAAGCTGAGACGAAATGAGGTATAATATTCGATTATTCAGACACAGTCACCAGTGTGTTACGAGATTCTCATAATGCACTCAAGTTAACTCACGTAGAGTGACGACTCTTGTTTGCGTGCATTATTTCTTACAGAACTTATGCATCAGTTCAGTGGTTTGGGTCGATACAGCTTCGGCCTCCATCAAATGTTGTAGAGAATCAAATCCAGGATCCCCGACTGAGAGTCGAGAAGGAAGCCTTAAGACCCTATACCATACGATTCTATACGAGATCCTATACTATACTATACGAGATCCTATAAGATGGTTAGTGACTCGGTTTATAACCCGTGGTCCAATAGCTAAACCTCGATCCAGCAGGCACCAGTAGGAGAGTACAATTTCGTTTCAAATATATGAATCTTGCATTTAAAACATCCAAATACCTCTGAATCAAAGAGATTATAAAATTAATTTAGTCACTCAAAAATGTTATTTCACTCTCGGTAATTTAAATATAATTAAATTTGTATAATGAGCATTATTAATAAATCTAGACATTTATATAACTGAATCTGGCCTGATGCGGACGTTTTATAGACCAGCAAAATGCACGTCAACTAGATTTAATTTACAGTAATGAGAGAGTTTAAGTGAAGCGTCGGTTAGCGGAAATGTTAAATAAAAGTTTGTGGCAAAATATTACAAAGTATTTTTATGAAACCCTCAGCGAGTGTGTATCAGTTATTCATATTATATTACCATTATGTTTATGTTAATAAAATCTCTCTCTCTCTCTCTCTCTCTCTCTCTCTCTCTCTCTCTCTCTCTCTCTCTCTCTCTCTCTCTCTCTCTCTCTCTCTCTCTCTCTCTCTCTTTCTCTCTCTCTCTCTCTCTCTCTCTCTCTCTCTCTCTCTCTCTCTCTCTCTCTCTCTCTCTCTCTCTCTCTCTCTCTCTCTCTCTCTCTCTCTCAAGACAGCGTTCCCAAAAGTAACACAGTAATATGGTTGTCAGACATAGTTGCTTCGTCGTAATGGAAGCGATTTCGTGCCCGTCTCTCGTGATGAGTCAAGCTGTCATGGACCCGACGCCCTCTCTCAAGTCAGCTAAACAACTTGATAGGAAATATTAAATGTAGAATGAGTATTTATATTTTGCTTGATGGCTATGTACATAAAGTATTATTATGACAGGGGCTGTAATGCTTCTTTACTTTTATCTGTATCCATGCTTTATTGGGTTTTGTTAAAGTTCGTGAGAGGTCTTAATGCAGAACTTTATTAATACAACATGAATTTGAGATGAAATTAATTATGATTATAATAATAACGAAGAGGGATGGTCAGGGTTACTATGGTGGCGGCTGTATTAACGGTGGTGTTAGTAAATATGATGGGTCATGGTGTTATTGATGATTTTAATGAAAGATAACGATAATAATTAACGAGAAAGAGAAATTATATCCTTGCAACTGGCCCTCCAAACATACACAATATACGTGTGTGTGTGTGTATATACAGTGGAACAAGAGTAGAAATGTATACACAAATGTAAACTATGTATACAAGACGCTCTAAGCCCCAGCTCCTACTAATGGGTGGCTGAAATGACTCATATGTATCCAATTATTCTATATATAATTATTTAAAAATCTGATAGATTATAAAGCAAGTGTACCATATATATATATATATATATATATATATATATATATATATATATATATATATATATTACTCGTGGGCCTAGGCTCAGGGCCGAGGGTGGAGGGCAGGAGACGGGGGCCAACTTGTCAAAAATTAATCTGCTTCAGGATAATTGTACCCACAGGTGGGTACTGTGGGAAGGGGAATTTGAATTACAAACCTGACATCTAAATGTAAATATTAAAGGAAGAAAGGAAACTATTGACAGACGATGAGTCACAATAACGTGGCTGAAGATATGATGACTCTTGAGCTGACTATATCAGCTCTTGCATCTTATTTGCACTATTGTCTGCTTCTCTTCTAGTGTCTTCTTTCTGTGGCTGGTCTTCAACAAGACATTGTGAAGCTTCCAAAATCTTAAAGAAAGACTTAAGAAGTGATGCTATTGTCATATAATGAGCTTTGCGCATAATATCAAAGAAGGATTTTTACGCTTTCACATCAAATACCAACTTTAAGAAAGTTCCACCAGCTGTTCGAGGCTGAAAATTGTATACATACGTTCCTCTTACCTTAAATAAAATAGAATTTACAATAAAAAAATAAAGGCGATTTTGCTGCTTCACCACAGAACATTACTACTGACCTAATCACCAGGGGGGTGTCAGGTAGCACCCATACGGGCTATTCATGCCCGTGCCACCTCTTGGGTGGCTTAATCTCCCTCACCAGGTGGTGCCGCTGAGGGCAGCAGGTGAAGGGCCGGGGGGGTGGGGGGGGGAAGGTCCATTATTGCATCACCGAGCACAGGCTGAGTGATCACCGTGAGTAATGATTCGTCCAGCTGCCCCAGCTCCACGCTCCCAACACACACATGCTCCACTCACACTAATATATATATATATATATATATATATATATATATATATATATATATATATATATATATATATATATATATATATATATATATATATATATATATATCGAACGATTGGGCCAGCCTGATGGTGGTAAATTTATGAAGTCAGTCGTGTAATATCCGGCCATCCCGTGTGAACTCAATTCCGGCCGTCCACTCAGTGATTGTGGCCTCTCATTAATCCGAATAAAACACCGTCCTCCACTCCTAGCCAGCGACATGCAAGCGAACGAATAATAATATAATTTCCTATTCTTCCCTTGAAAGAGACGAGGAAATTTGAGACTGAAATGCACCTGGCCGCCCTGCAATTTCAGCGCCTCGCTTTTACGAAATATCTCGTTACCTGTGAAGCCTTCTCGTCAAAGGGAAAACCTCCCAATAACAGCAGTAAGCATGCGGGGAAGTGTTCGTCATACGAAGTGCTTCACAGACATTTTAATAACGCTCGTAATTTCGCCCTGATATATTCCTTAGTGCGAAGCCCCTGGCTGACAGTTTTAATAGTAATAAGATGAGCAGGGAAGACTTATTGGTGCTCCTTGTGACCTGGTGAATGGTGAAGTCTGGCTCCTTGTGACCTGGTGAATGGTGAAGTCTGGCTCCTTGTGACCTGGTGAATGGTGAAGTCTGGCTCCTTGTGACCTGGTGAATGGTGAAGTCTGGCTCCTTGTGACCTGGTGAATGGTGCAGTCTGGCTCCTTGTGGTCTGGTGAATGGTGAAGTCTGGCTCCTTGTGACCTGGTGAATGGTGAAGTCTGGCTCCTTGTGACCTGGTGAATGGTGAAGTCTGGCTCCTTGTGACCTGGTGAATGGTGAAGTCTGGCTCCTTGTGACCTGGTGAATGGTGCAGTCTGGCTCCTTGTGGTCTGGTGAATGGTGAAGTCTGGCTCCTTGTGACCTGGTGAATGGTGAAGTCTTGCTCCTTGTGACCTGGTGAATGGTGAAGTCTGGCTCCTTGTGACCTGGTGAATGGTGAAGTCTGGCTCCTTGTGACCTGGTGAATGGTGAAGTCTGGCTCCTTGTGACCTGGTGAATGGTGAAGTCTGGCTCCTTGTGACCTGGTAACTATATAGCACTATATAGGAAGGGATCGTGATAAGGATCTGGGATGGGACGGGGGGGAAAGGAATGGTGCCCAACCACTTGTGGACGTTTGGGGATTGAACGACGACCTGCATGAAGCGAGACCGTCGCTCTACCGTCCAGCAACTACCCGTCGCTGGCCAAGGGAGACCACAATAAACCTACCGGGCTTCCTGTCCTCGACAGTGGGTAACATCATGTAAGTTGTTCAGTGGCAGGCTTTTATCCTGTATAAATTGAGCAAGTTTATATTCAGGAATGGCCTGGGTGAATACTGGTTTGGAAATAGGATATTAGATTTATGGAAGAAATTACCGGTTGGGATTAGATTGAATTTAATTGGATGGGATTGCTGGATGGTTTCAAGCGTAGGTTAGACATATTTCTGAATGAGTTTGAGGGGATATATATATATAAAATATCACCAATATAGTGTCTTTGGTATACGCCATGTCTGTGTCGGTGTGAATTAGAACTGTCTGACTGGGGATGACTTATAAGGAATTATTCTCACAGCAAAGTCTTCAAGATTTGCCAACTTTCAGGTCCAACACAAGATTTAAGGACGAATCAGAGTTTGCAGCCATGAAATCTACACATACTTGAACAGAAACGCAGGGTGGAGGGGTTTTGGCTATTTAAGGGAATGTTGTGAAAGACGATATCATCACTAGGAGAGTAATGATTCTCAGAAAATATCAATGTTAAGTAAGTTTCTGGCGTTTAAGCAGATTAGAAGTTGAATGATTTAGTGTTGCAGGTGATCGAGTCCTCTACATCGGCTAAATAAGTTTTCACAAAATAAAGAACCACGAAATGACTGTTGTGAAACTAGTCAGGTACCTGTCAGGGGAAACTTCACTGTACTTATTCAATATTACTTCCCCACTTGTTTCTCGTGACACAGCCAGGCCTTGCAGTCCTGTCTGTACATCTAGCCACTGTGTATCCCAAGGTAATGGAGGCCAATGTATACCCGTCAGGGAACAGGATCCTAACTGTACACAGCTGGGATACGGCAATATACCTAGCCAATGTGTACCCAAAATTTTCGAAGTTTTCATGAAAATGTTCAGCAACAAAGAGACCCAAAGACTAGTAAACATGAACAACCAAACAGAAAAAAGTTCCCAACCTTTTTGGGAACGGCTGTTTTTTCTAATCCACAAAAGAACTGCAAGGGGCGCCACCCACCGACTGGAAACCACTCTAAGGCTCGTCTTGTTTCTTGTGAGCTTCTGTGATGCTAGTAAAGGAAACAATAGTCCAGGAACACAAAACACGACAAGTCTCGCAGACACGTAAAGAACGCAGATAAGCTTATCAAGCAAGTGAAAAACGTACACAAACATCGCAATGACGCTGAGAAAGAAACCCAGACAGGCAACGCAGTCAACGCGAATTTTACGAGAGAGCGCCATTAGAACGGACCGTAATTGCACATTGCGGTGAGGAGTGCAGAGGAGTGTAGAGGGTGCAGCGGAGCAGCCTCATGCAAGTAGAAGGCAGCCGCTGTTCTGCTGTTCGTACTCCCACCTCTTGACGCTGCACTTCCTCTCAACTTACCATATATGGTGAACTCTAAGTAAGGTCAATGATAATACTCTTATTGTATTAGAACTTTAACCGCCGTTACTGCTACTACAATTACTAGAGTGCTGTAACGACAACTATTAATAATACTCTTTACGCTTTGATGTCCAAAGGGATTGGAAAGGATGGGGATAATAATACTCCTTTTCCTGCAACTATTGCTGCTACAACTACTACTGATGACATGGCTTCAGTGCAAGCCTCAGGATTGTGTTGAATCTCAGAGGATTGTGTTGAATCTCAGGATTCATCACGTATGAGCATGTTGTGGTTAAGTGGTATAAGGCTCGTGCTTGGGAGGACCCAATGTACAGGTTCGACTCCTCCTTCACGCATATCTGCATGATACTTAGTGCTCTGTACGGAAATAGAGTCCACCCTCCTGAACTCTAGCAGCAAAATCATAGAGCAAGACTGACATTTATAAGTTACGAAAACAAAAATAAGTATTCCGAGGAACAAGATGGTAAGAGTAATCGACAACAGCTGTGAGGCGGGACCCAAGAGCTACATCTCCCATCCCGCAGACACAACTAGTTACGAGCAACTAGTCAAGTGCGCCGAGACCCACCAATCAACACGTCCCAGACTGGAGATGAGATGAGAGCTTCCGCCGTGGGGGGGCTTCTAATTGAGGTGCAATAGAGATGATGCCATCTTGTCTGACTTAACCCCATTAACGACTCCTCCAGGTGCGATGGACAAGAACTGATGGGTGTACTAGAGACAGATATGAAGCAACACTTGCAAACATGTGCTCGGTGTTCCGGAAGGCAAATAGGAAGCAACACTTCATGTCTTTAGTAGTAAATGGAATGCATTAGGCAGTGATGTGGTGGAGGCTGACTCCATACACAGTTTCAAATGTAGATATGATAGAGCCCAGTAGGCTCAGGAATCTGTACACCAGTTGATTGACAGTTGAGAGGCGGGACCAAAGAGCCAAAGCTCAACCCCCGCAAGTACAAATAGGTGAGTACTTGCAAACAGCTGCTCGGTGTTCTGGAATTTGAGGTGGCCTCAGGAGTACTAAATGAGTGCACTCAATCACTGCTCGTAGTACCTCGTCCGTAAAGGTCCAGTCGTGTTAGAGACTTGGTTGTGAGCCACGAGTTGTTAAACATTCGTCTACGTTGTGAGTTATGAGTTGTGTTACGCTGGGTTTTTATATTTATTAGAAACAGTGAATAATGAAGCTCAGATGCATAAAACAACACACAAGCACTAATAAGGATATTATTATAAATGATAAAATTATGTCAATGATTAAAATAATAACTAATTGTCATACATCCATACTTTCAAATTATAAATAGCTGAGATTTTGTAAATACAAAGTTCTCAAAATTCCCAAACATAGCCTCACCACAGGCGCCGCCCTCATTAATATACCATCAAGCAGGAGGTGTGTAATTATCAAAACGAAGCTACTAAGCTATGAGATTTCTCTGAGCGGGGTATTGAGCGAGACGTCAAACGTTACAATAGAATTTGTTTGCGAGGGGAAAAACTTCTTTATCTCTTGTATAATTGGAAATGAGGTATTATGAGGTATTTTGAGATATTATGAGATATTTTGAGGTATTAATATATATATATATATATATATATATATATATATATATATATATATATACATATATATATATATGTATATATATATATATATATATATATATATATATATATATATATATATATATATATATATATATATATATATATATATATATATATATATATATATACATATATATATCGTTAGTTTGATTTCTTTGTGAACAAAACAAAAGTAATATTTACAATAATAGTTCTTATACAACTGATATAATTATGTAACACTCTCTTTACTTGTAGTTTGATATACGAGCCAATCAGTATATTAGCAGCGGCGGACATGCCTAGAGTAGCCACTAGGGTTATTGTTCATAAAGAATGTTGTGGGGTGTTGCGCCTACGCCAGAAATGTTAAGTGGGTCCAGGGAGTGTGTTGGTGGGGGTGTAGGTGGGGTGTAGGTGGTGTGGGGTGTGTAGGTGGGGGGGTTTGTTGGTGGGGGTGTAGGTGGTGTGGGGTGTGTAGGTGGGGGTGGGGGTGTAGGTGGGGGTGTAGGTGGTGTGGGGTGTGTAGGTGGGGGGGTTTGTTGGTGGGGGTGTAGGTGGGGTGTAGGTGGTGTGGGGTGTGTTGGTGGGGGTGTAGGTGGGGTGTAGGTGGTGTGGGGTGTGTAGGTGGGGGGTTTGTTGGTGGGGGTGTAGGAGGGGTGTAGGTGGTGTGGGGTGTGTAGGTGGGGGGGTTTGTTGGTGGGGGTGTAGGTGGGGTGTAGGTGGTGTGGGGTGTGTTGATGATCTGTGGGTGTTGCTAGTGGGAGTACTCATCTAGTTGTGCTTACGGGGCTTGAGCTCTGGTTCTTTGGTCACGCCTCTCAACTGTCCATCAACTGGTGTATACCGACTCCTGAGCCTACTGGGTTCTATCACATCTATATTTGAAACTGTGTAATGAATCAGCCTCCACCACATCACCAGGTGTTGTAATAGATAAAACATGTGAACACTGTTTTCTCACTCTACCCATCTAAACACCAGTTGATGGGAGCCGGTCGGCCGAGCGGACAGCACGCTGGACTTGTGATCCTGTGGTCTTGGGTTCGATCCCAGGCGCCGGCGAGAAACAATAGGCAGAGTTTCTTTCACCCTATGCCCCTGTTACCTAGCAGTAAAATAGGTACCTGGGTGTTAGTCAGCTGTCACGGGCTGCTTCCTGGGGTGGAGGCCTGGTCGAGGACCGGGCCGCGGGGACACTAAAAAAAAAAAAAAAAGCCCCGAAATCATCTCAAGAAAACCTCAAGATAACCATCTTCACTTCCATAAACCTTCCCCATCTTCACCACCACTTAGTCTTCACATCTCCCTCTTATCACTGTAACCCTTTTCACTACACACTTCATCAAAACGCTATTTCCAGAATGTAAATCTGCCATCTGAACATTCGTTTTGCATCTCAATATCTGAATAAATTAATATTTTAACGACTGCTAAACTCTACGGACTTTTGGTTTCACATTCCATTAACTTTATTAACATTATCATTAACATTAACATTAAATGAGCATAAGACGGCAACGCAACATTAGCTAAAGTCTCAAGGAACATTGGAATGCTTCCAAAAATAATGTTATTTGAGCGTGATCGTCTGAAAACGAGATGGAGGGTTTTAATCAGTGGTGGCGGAGAAGTGTCCTGACAGAGAGTAGTGTTAGTGAGGAATTGATAGTCAGTTAGCGAGGGAGTAATGGGACTGTCTTGGTCGTGAAAACGAGAGAGGGGGAAAAGGCCAAAGAGAAAACGTTGCTGTAGAACTGAAAGAAACGAAAAAAAAATTGCAGATGACGGTGGATAAGGGGATGTTGAGCTGGTTTTTTTGGAGGACGTTGTGAGTTTTGCTGGAGGTCGGGAGGAGAGGGGTGTTGGGGTAAAGTGGGCGGGGAAGGGGGGGTTAACAGCGCTGGGGTTGAGAGCAGGGGTGAGAGGGTAGTTTTGGAGGAACGAGGAATGGTTGATTTGGCGGTCTGGAGCGGGGGGGGGAGGGGACCAGTCGGGAATTGGTATTGAGTGACGAGGTGTGGGATATTGTGATGGAAGGAGGAGAGTCCCGGAGGGTGAAGAGATAAGAGTAGTAAGCTCACGATGAGGTACGAGAGTGACTGGGACTTGAGAGTGAAAAGAAGGTAAAGAGTGAAAGAGGAGGACTTGAGTGTAAGGAAAGATGGAAAGAGAAAGTGTGGTTGAGAAGGACGGGAGGGAGATCGCGAGTAAAGGAGAAGTTGAGAGGGAAGTGGATGGAGAATGAAGGAGATGGGGAAGTTGAGATTGACGGGGTCTGCTCGATGCACGATTTCAGGAAGAGGTTTACTTGAGCGGATGGGCGAATGCTATTCTACGGTTATTTGATTATTTCCATGTATGGTGATTTCTTATCTATGCTGCTCGTACCGTGTGAGCATGTGTGTGTGTAGGACGGTACATCATGAGACTCAAAACACTACCATAAAAAGAACAAAATCACGTATTTTTGTTTAAAGAAATACATTTTGTGCAGGCACGACCCGCCATCGTCCACAGGTCAAGTGTGGGACCCACAAATTCACATATGACAAAATAAGAATAAAAAACCCGAACTGAATATGTCTGGCGGAGACTCGTGGCGTCGGAGGTGAAGAGGAGTTTACCCACGTGTAAACTTGCGAGTGTGGCGAGTCTGGGAGTGGTGGCTGAGGTGTCCTCTCGGGCGAGGAGTGAGGACATGTAGGGCAGGAGAAGGGAGGAAAGAGACTCCGAGGAGACACAACACAATACACGAGCAGGGTGTGGGGAGGGGGGACGAGTGTGGATAGAGAAGGTGGGGAAGGGGACTGTAAGGGACGATGATGGGACGGGGAGAATAGAGCGGGAGGGAGGAAGTGAACACGGCAAGGAGTAAAAAAGAAAAGAGTGTAGAGAGAGAGAGAGTGGTAGGGGGAAGGGAGGTTCAGTGAATGACTGATGAAGTGTAAGGACTGTGAGGGACGCTGGGGTAAATGTTTGCTAAGAGGAAAATATGAAGCTAGAGTGAAGAGGGAATGAGTAGAATGAATGAGGGAGGGGGCAACATTCTTGCCCCCCATTATTCCCCTCCCAACATGCTCCAGCTACCTCGCGCGCCAAAATTCAAAGCTATAAAGCTGCAGTCTGCAAACAAAAAAATAAAAAACGCGGCTGACTCCCATGTGGACCCCCATTTGATAAAGCCAGTTTCTACCAAAATACCACATGTTTTCTGGCCCCTTCAGTCCTGCTGATATCCACGTCAATATCTATCGTTACCTTAAGACAGAAGAGCAGAATTATTGGCATAAGACACTGTAGCAGTAGACTATCATCAGTGTCTATCACTAGTAAAGACAGAGGAGCAGGGAAAAGATCTCCATCATTGTCTATCGGGACTGACATAAATACCAATTTGAAATTGTTTTGATCCCTTTAAGAAAGGTCGTAAGACTAACTGTGGGAAACAAAACGTATTAAACAACTGAACGGTAAACCTTGTTCGTGAGTTACACAAACAATAAATTGGGAGTCGTTATTAGCCACAAACGAAGAGCAGCAGCCTAGCCCGTGTGTGCTAGGGGGGGGGGAGGCGTCACACACAGGCCTATAATGGATAACTTTCCCTGAGAAGAACCTTCTGCCAGCAGCGGTGGCGGTGCTCGCTCCTGGTACCCAGCGAGGAAGGAAAATCTCTCCTCCTCGAAATTTTAGAGTCGCAATATGCTTTCAGGAAATGTCTTAGAGACGATTGTAAGACTGCCATCACTCGGGAGCTTGTGCGAGAAAGAAGGTTGGAGAGCGTCGTTCCCAGCACTGTCTCGCCCTTAGTTGTAGGGCTGAAGGGAAGACACTCCTTCATCGCCAGAGAAGAAAACTTATTATCTGAACCCATACTTGATGGTGATTGAAGAAAATAAATCAGTCAGGCAAATGAGTACTTGGTGGGATTAAATTGTCTACTTCGTGTTCCCACCAGAGACCACTGAGAGGCCATGGCCAGTGCTGGAGCCATATGTATAGCTCAAACAACAGACTAATGAGAATCAGCAGCATAAGTTCTGAGAATCAAGGTCTAGGTATTCCTGTGAGGCCGGAAATTTAATTAAAAAAGCATCTTATCTACTTTGTAACTTAAAATTCCCTGACTAATAGCTATCAAATATTACATTATAAAAATATGCAACCCATCCTCCTGTTTAGATAGTAGTTTTTGTAACTATGTGCATCATTGTACAAATATTGACGTACTAAGCAATTAGAATTTGGTACTATTGAACATGCCTGCATATAGTACTATTCACTTTATAGAGCTCGACAAAAATGAAGCTAAAAAATAAATTTAAATATTCCTAGGCCTAGTGAAGCACACATATGTACTAAATTAGGCCTCAGATAGCGTGCATTAGGCCTAGGAAGGTTAAGTTAGGCTAGTTTATGAGAGTAGTTTATGATACTACAGTATTTATGTTGCTTCCTTTTTGTAACATAAATACTAAACTTTTTCCGGTTTGTCCAAAGTCAATAGTAAATATTTCTACTTTCTAATTGCGTTCTAAGTCGGTATATGTACTATGGTGCTCATCGTTACTATAAGTAATACCAAAACAGAAGGAGAGGCTGAAATATGGGTGTTTAGTCTCATCATACTTGAAATTTATTTGAAAATGTTTTATTGACTTTTCAAATTGACTTGTTTTTTATTTATAATATTTTATGGCGAGTTAAAAATTACTTTTATTCAAAATATTGTTTATGCTTTTAACTTCTCTATTATAGATCATTATTCAAATAATGATCTATAGATCATTATTAAATAGATTATAATTTTAATGTGATGGGTTTATCTCTCTCTCTCTCTCTCTCTCTCTCTCTCTCTCTCTCTCTCTCTCTCTCTCTCTCTCTCTCTCTCTCTCTCTCTCTCTCTCTCTCTCTCTCTCTCTCTCTCTCTCTCTCTCTCTCTCTCTCTCTCTCTCTCTCCCTCCCCCCCCCCGACATATCTTAAAATGAGACACAAGGCACAACTCCGAGTGGTTTTGAAACTCCTGTACTCTCCCCCCACTCCTCCACCATGTGTCATCTTGGAGACCTGGGTGAGGGTACAGAATCTCCTGATCCTTCACCATCAACTACAGCCCCTCCAGCCACTGTATTATTTGCAGCGGTAGAACCTGTTATCCCAAACCGAGAAGAAATAATTGCATCATCATCTCCATCATCAATCGGTGTCATCAATCTGGACGAAACGGCTACATCAACTGGCTCGATAGATTAAGAAATGAAATATACATGTGTAGATCTATCCACTACAGTTTGACACAAGGTTCAAATCATTGTAATTCCGGAGCAAAGAAAAGCACACAGTCGATACTACAGCAAGCTAAATCAGCAACTCGTTCAACATAATCAAAAGTTCCAAGAGTCTAGTACCAGTGATAGTGAGAGTTGACAGTGACAGTTGACAGTGACAGTTGACAGTAAGAACGAGAAATCAAGCTCAGAAGAGGAAGACGAAGCAGAAGCAAATATCACCATGAAGAAATAATCATATAGCAATAGCGAACAAGAAAGTACGAAGACAAGGAGCAGAGCGTCACTCTCCTTCACCTTCTCCGACACCACGCCTCCTCTTGACACCCGCTCACACCGCACGCCGTCAGCTGGCTCAAACACTGGCTCGGTTTTCTTCATGTGTTTAAGTCTAAGGACGTTTATTGAGATAATAAAATACATCTCAAAGAGATAGAGTAGCTTAGGCTATTTCTACTCCCTCTACCCTCTTCTACTTCAAGTCCCTCAAGGGTGTACTTCTGCTGTTGGGCTGCCTAACAGCTCTGCTGGCAATTGTTTCCTTATCTGAGCGGGAAGGTGATCCGGCGCCAGTATCGACTGTACACACTCCAACGAAATTGAATTCAACACTTCAAAGATTTCCATTTCATCCAAACCCAACGATAAATGAAATCAACTTTTGGCATATCTGACAAGAAAATAATAGACGAGGTTTTCATACACATCCAACATTTTGGTGTATCGGAGATGTCTGAGAAGCTGATCGGATTTGGCTGCCAAAGTCGACCAGCTCCCTCACTCTTAAGTTGCTAAAAAAAAATACACTTAACCATCAAATATCAACAAATGGTCACACTCTAAATACGTCTCCTGGAAAGCTTTCTAACAACTGACAGCACTCTCCTGTCATTTATAATCAGTGACCTACCACAAACACATTTAAGAAACAGATAATTCCTTTCGGTGGCCTCGGTATTCAAGAACACACACTCGGGATCACATCACCGTATTAAATGAACAAATCCACAAAGGCCGTGACGAGGATTCGAACCTGCGTCCGGGAGCATCCCAGACACCTGAATGAATACATCACCGAATTCATTCAGGTGTAAATATACATCAGCTCCCGGCCTCTTGGCTTGACAAAATGTCTTAACATATTATAATATTGTATTCCTACTTCATATATTTTACGTAAATTAAACTTGTAATTAAGATATTTTACCACAATTTCCTGTAGACGCTTAAACAACAGTAATTATCACATATGAAAGCTGTACCCCTTGATCTAAGATGTCCTTCCTTTTTTCCTTCCTTCGGGCCTACGAGCATAGGTAAATCATTTTCACACAAATAAAGTATTGCAGTGATATATGTAAATACAGTTAATTTGTAATTGAATATAAGGACACTTTCTAATTATGTAAAAAAAAAAGTCTACTGGTACATTAGTATATTTCTATTATATTTCACGTAAACACTAAATTATATTAGCATTTAACAGAGACATATTAGAATATAACTACATATGCACGCAATAATAATTATATTCAATCTATTGAACTTTACATTCTCATCAAAGTATACAATTTACACGGGCCTTCAGAGCGTATAGTTTGTGTCGCTGCTATAATTAATAGTGAGCAAGTTCCCTAGAGTTTAAAGTTTGCTTGTATCTCAGAATTGAAAGTTAAAATGAATTAACTCTGGCATATATTTTGCAAGGTCTTTGGATATAGTGTTTGCTTAGCCGCTAGGGTTAAGAGTTTGCCTTAACTGGAGTGAGGCAGGACGAAGTGCATTACCAAGGGGGGAATAACAAATGTGTTCTGAAGCTCTCAGAATAGGGCTCTAGGGAAGGGCAGGTTTGGAAAATAGAGTTGTGTATAAGTGGAATTGGTTGGTTGCTATCATTATTGAGATTTTTATTATCCTTATTGAACAATAAGATTGTTGTTGACTAGACCACACATTAGAAGATGAAGAGACGAAGACGTGTCGTCGTCGATCGTCAATATCGTCGAATGAACAATAAGATTGTTGTTGACCAGACCACACACTAGAAGATGAAGGGACGACGACCTTTCGTCGTCGATCGACTTGAGAATGGTCCAGGACGGACCGAAACACCGTCGTCCCTTCACCTTCTAGTGTGTGGTCTGGTCAACATACTTCAGCCACGTTATTGTGACTCATCGCCTGCAATAAGATTGTTATTGTTCTAAAGTTATTATTGAGACAATAGAGACAGTGTTAAGTAACAGTCAGCTTGATTTTAGAAATAGAAGACGCTTATCAGATGTTGCAACAACAGTTGACCGCAAATTTGAGCCACACTGTGGAGAGGATACATATGTGTCGTGGCCTTGTATATTGCTGGAGTATTTGAGATGGAATGGCATATCGGACTTTTGTGAAGGCTTAAGAAACTTTTAATTTGTTGGGAGGCTTCTGTACCTCACTTAGAACTACTTAAATCCCTAAGCTTTCCAGTTTGAGGTAAACAATGGAACGATCTCTGTTTCAATGACATACTTAAGCTAATTCCACGAGCTGGTGTCTCGGCAGCTGATTGTACACAGATTTTTTTATACAAGAATGAAGAGGTAGATCACATCAATAAAACTCATGAAATTATTTTATTTTCTGGACAATTGTAGGATTTTACTGTTGCCCCAGAGAAGACCCAGCTGATGGCTATCTCACCAGCCTGTCCTCCTAAAGTTACCCAACGTCAAGAAACTGTCGTACTAAAGTGCCCCTTATCCTAACCTATCAGACGACCCAAAAACAGAAAACTGGACAGTATGTCAATCTCACAGGCCGCTACTGTTTTCTAGGACGACAATTTTGGCCTTAGGTAGAGTATACGTCAAAATACAGCGTTCTATTACGAGGACGGGTTGAGTCCACAGTTACCAAATAAATCGTTCTGATACAACACCAAACAAGAAAATATTTATTTACAACCAAACATTTACATTAGGATTGGAAACTGATGAAATATAGCTCAATGTAGTAGGCCATCTGCATTGAATCATTCTACTTATGTTCTAATTAATAGATTTCTTTCTACAGTACAAGTAAAATTCAGAAATCTAGTGGAGGAAGGGAACTTTGTCCAGTTCCCTTGCACGTGAACTTGCACGTTGGTGAGTGTGGGTGGTGACTGTTGCACGGGTTCAGGGAAGGCAACAATGAAACCAAAGGAATGTAATAACACGGAGTTTTTTCTGTCGGCAGATGAAAATAATTTAAAAATGCACGACTCTCCAACACCAGGCTCTCTCCTTCTTGTTATATATATATATATATATATATATATATATATATATATATATATATATATATATATATATATATATATATATATATATATATATATATATATATATATATATGCGAACAAGCTTGAATGGTCCCCAAACATATATGCAACTTAAAACTCCACACCCCAGAAATGATTCGAACCCAGACAGCCAGGAGCACTATGCAACTGGCGTACATGGTACCTTAACCACTTGACCAACCGTGACCGTACAAAAGATGTTGGTAGCCGAAGCTATATCCCCAACATCCCGACGGCACTTGGTGGTAATCTTGGGCATAGTTATTTCATCGAATTAAGTCCTCACTTTGTGGCCCCACAAAGTGGGACCACATGCCTTTTACGTATGTCAAACAGGATCCTTGCACTTGGACTGGTGGGGTAGAACCACGGCCTCTCTTCTTGCAAGGTTGGCGTTCGATCCCCGATGATTGAAACGGTTGGGCATCGTTCTTTGACTCTGTTCTCATATCCCAGTTCATAGTCTGTCTTCCTAACCCTTCCTACTGCTATATAGTCATAATGGGTATGACCTTTATCCTGATAATTTCCTTATATCTGTAAAGGGGGGGGAGTGGAAGCCCAGTTCATTAAAGGGACCTCCCATAAGTTGAACACAATCTTCGTTCATTGTCACAAAAACGACTGTTCCTTCGCTTGCAATCCTTAAAACGTTATAGATTCGCTTACAAAGTATTATTACAACTGAACAAGTTACATCAAGCAGTAATATTCCGGAACAGCAGCGCCAGTAACCCAAAGGCGAGCCAGATCCTTTCTGGCGCATTATTATCTTGTCATAATAACTTGTGAACAAAGACATTATACTTTAACTTGGTAACATAATCAGGATGAAAAAAAAGGCCAAAGTTTTCAAATTGCATTTTACAGAAAGAGAAACTTCACTTATAACTGTATATAAACATTATTAGGTGACAGATTCTTGCAGCCTGATATTAAGAGTAAATATCTAACTTTATTGAACAAAAATATTTAAACTTTCACATTAAATTGCTGACTATATAACGAAAACAATTGCAACATGAATGCGCTCTCCGCTAATATGATGCTGACATGTGCATTTACACTTTAGATTAGGTTAGTTAATGTTAGGTTAGGTTAGGTTAGGTTAGGCCACTTAAACAGTACTTTTTCAGAAGCACACAGGCTGGAGGCTGCACTTGATTATATGTGCTAATGAGGGATATGTACCATTACTACACATCACCCCATTAACATGTATTCTAAGAGTTCAACACTCCATGGGCCTGCACACTAATACAACAGTAACTCATATGTCTATATACTAATAGTACAGCACCTTATAGATCTGTATCCTAATATTACAGCATCTCATGGACTTGTATCCTAATACTACACCACCTTGTGGGCTTGTATCCTAATATTACAATACCTCTTTGGACTCCTTCCTAATATTACAGCACCCCATGTGTTTGTATCTTAATATTACAGCATTGCATTGGCTTGTATCCCTATATTACAGCACCTTATTGGTCTGTATCTTAATATTACAGCATTCCATTGGCTTGTATCCCAATATTACAGCACCTTATGGGTCTGTATCTTAATATTACAGCATTGAATTGGCTTGTATCCAATTATTACAGCACCTTATTGGCTTGTATCCTAATATTACAGCAATGAATTGGCTTGTATCCCAATATTACAGCACCTTACGGGTCTTTGGTCTAATATTACAGGGGCTTGTATCTAAATATTACAGCATGTCTTCGGTCTTCACACTTGCGAGCTTCCCGACGTCATGTGGTCCGTCAATAGCTCATCCGTCTCTGCTTCAAAGGAAACAGAGAATTAGCATAAATGGATTTAAGTCCGAGCGGAAAACTAATGCAAGTGGAGCGCCCCCAGAGCTCTGACCTGGGACCTCTTTTGTTTACTACATACATACATACACGCGCGCGCGCACACACACACACACACACACACACGCACACACACACACACACACACACACACACACACACACACACACACACACACACACACACACACACACACACACACGTGTGTGTGTGTGTGTGTGTGTGTGTATATAAAGGTATATGTATAATATACCTTTAAGAGTTCTAGTTAATGAATTTCTAGATTTGTTATACTCTTTGCGTTTCTAGATAATGCAATTAATGCTTTCTCAATCTCTCTTCGTAAGCGAGGTATCTAATTCCAAAGATTAATTTTATCAGTCTTATCTCCACGTACTAAAGTGAATTTATGTCTATTCTATAGACCGAAACTTAACTTTATGTTCTGAATGGGACATAATATGGATAAGATAAAGCTGAAAAGAAATATTAAATGGCTTTCTGCTTTCAGATATTAATCCTATTATATTATTATACTTATTTTTAATTTTCATTAGAATATAGTGTTTATAATTGGCATGAAAATTCATTTAAAATTACTCTGCAACGCATTTTGATGATCTTTGCATTAGACATGAACAAATGTGTAATATGATTTAAGCTCTTTGCAACGTTAACAATGCATTTAACTGTAAATGAAAAGTCAGCAAATATAATGAGTGATTCCAAATCTTGGGAATTCCAAGAACCTGTCTTAATTTAGTCCTCTGTATAGTGTTAGTAATTTTAATTGAAAACAATAACATTACAAGCAACACTAAGAGATTGAAAACTAAGGACGTGTGTTTTTATAAGTCTTATATGGCTGACAATGTGAAAACAAAAATTCATGACAGGTAATTCTTCCAGTTTAAAAGTGAAATAATGGCGAAGTTAGACGTGGACACTCATGGAGCCTCACCAGGAAGAAGTGGTGGTTTTAATTGTGGAAGAAGTGCCGAATTGGCTGCAGTCCCAAACATCCCGGGTTAAAGATCAAGTCGATGGGATTCGTACAGGCTGTAAGAAAATATTAATTTGATTAATTAATATAATATTCCTACTAAGAGGTTTGTTGTTAAAGATTCGCTACCTGGAACAAAAACTTCCAAGTAGCACGGGCTATGGTGAGCCCGTAGTGCCGTATGGTTCTGACTAAGAGGACTATTTTGAATGATTATGCTAAGTATCATCTGAGTTCATCTTCCAAAGTGACTGGTTATGCAAGAAAGACCTGAGTTAGCCTGTTAGTTTAACTGATTATGATAAGATAAATCTAAATTCATCTGTTGTTTACCTAGAGTTATGGAAGGGAAACCTGAATTTGTTTGTTAGTTTGACTGGTTATTATATAATATTATACATAATCTAAACAGTTAAATATTTAAGTACAAGTTTACCAGTAAGAATGAATAATTAAATCACATTCATTACATACTCAACTTTTCAAGCAAGTGCAAAGACGAACCTACAATATAAAACATCCATAAAGAAGTAACCACATAATTATATAGCTACTAGGAATATATTTCATTAACACTTTAGATAAGTTGCACTATACTGACGGTTGGGTGTCGTTACGACCTCCTTAGGCAGGTCCTCACACTGACCCTTCTCCCGGTCACACTCTGTTGACACATGACACATCATCAGTCTACCTCTGTTGTCAGGTGTCTACCTCAGTAATATTTAACGAAAAAAGCACTTGGATTATATATATATATATATATTCCAGTGAACTAAAGGCAATACAATTATTATCATTATTATTATTATTATCAGTGCTAGTAGTAGTATAATTATTATAATTCATCATGCATGATATAATTATCATTTAACTATTCCAGTAATGATTTAAACAAGTAATAATAATTCATTATACAAATGAACTTTGCCCTAAGTAAAGGTTCCATCACGTGTCTTAACTCACCCACAACCATAGTCTCAATGAAGACTCGCTCCTTAGTCATCACCTTCACCTCACCCAGCCACTTCTCAGTGTCCTTCTCCGGGTCTGGCGAGCCTTTGCTGATCATACACAGGTCAAAGGCGCACGAATCTGGCGGGAGAGAGAGAGGAGAAAGGTGGTGTTGAGGCTAATGGTCAATGCTCACATTGTCTCTGTACCCAATATTCATTTTCATGGCATATAATTCGTATTTGTTTTTTCTCCTTAGAATGTATTTTAATCAAGTTCTCTCAATCGCTTCATCAGCTTCTATTCCTTTCTCCCTGTTTCTGTGTTTATCTTTCTGTTTCTATCTTCCCACTCTATGTTTTACTTTTAATTCTGTTTTCCCTGACGGAAGTCTTATCCACAAGTCTTGCTGAGCTCCCCGGAGGCACTCTGGTCATCCCCCTGATGGGATTTTTTGCCCACAAGCACCTGGCTGACCTCCATGGAGGGACTCTGACTATTCCCTGGTGGTAGTCTTACCCACAAGCACCTGGCTGACCTCCATGGAGGGACTCTGACTATTCCCTGGTGGTAGTCTTACCCACAAGCACCTGGCTGACCTCCATGGAGGGACTCTGACTATTCCCTGGTGGTAGTCTTACCCACAAGCACCTGGCTGACCTCCATGGAGGGACTCTGACTATTCCCTGGTGGTAGTCTTACCCACAAGCACCTGGCTGACCTCCATGGAGGGACTCTGACTATTCCCTGGTGGTAGTCTTACCCACAAGCACCTGGCTGAGCTCCCCAGAGGCACCCTGGCCATTGGATTTTGCCCCACCAACAGTCTGCTGGCACAGTGCCAACATTCTCTTCCATGAAACATTGTCCTGCTGGCATTGTTTGAGCGTTGCTTGAGACTCCTGTAGATAAAATAGAAAAAATCCTGTTATTCTTTGACAACTTATTAAAGAAGCAATTTCCAACATAATAAAGAGAGTGGACCTTCCACAGAAATCCTGTAATATTTGTTTGTGGAGTTTTAATAGTATTACTGATTTTTTGTTTAATCTAAGCTTAATTAAGGATACAGAAGAATATATATAATGATAAGGGATTAAATAAATATTCAACAAAAGGTATTCAAACTAGAAAAAATTAAATATTTTATTATACCGGTAGTTCTAATTAAATATTCTTTTAACATAGTTCCCAATAAAATTTTGTATATAATAAAAGGTGTTGGTTAATTTCTCATTTGCAGTGCTTTATTGGAACACTGAGAGAAGAAAACTAATTTCTATTATCTTTATTTAGTGCAAATAAATGCTTGATGCTCAAAATTAATTAGTTGCAATATCCGCATATGATTAGAAATTCCAAAATGTATAAATTATCGACAGTATATAGTTTATAAAGAATAAATTTAAGGATTAAAGAATATCCATTTATCCTATTGATTTATGACATGATATAAATCCTAGTTATCATTACAATGGCTCACCATTGTTGGGAGACAAGAAGCCGAATAGGGTTATCGAGGTCTTTCCCCCCCCCCCCCAACCCATTCTTCCCATACGCCAAGGACTGACGGGTCAACAGGATTCAACCCACGACAGTTTAGTTGTCACTCAGCAGACAACATTCTAACTTACCTTGTTGATGGATCTCCTGCGTCTCCCGGCGGCTGTGCAGGCGGGGTTGGTCTGGTCCGGTGTCTGCAGGCATAATATTGCGGTTAGTTTAGCTCTACCCCCATAGTGTCTGTCACATGTTGAACACCCCCCCCCCCCCCCAATTATGTGTCAGTGTGAGGTTCGACCCTCAGGGGTGCTCTAGGGTGTAAAATGGCACTTTTGCAGGACAGTTTTCCGCCACTCACTGCTCCTAAAATTACACTAAGCCGTGATTTGCTCACAATACACTGCACTTATTACAATACACCTTCCAGGACTCGGCGAACACAGCAGGGGCGTTGAGCGTAGGGTTGTACGGCACGTTGTTCCTAGTAGTGAAGTCGTTGCCAGTGTTCTTGTCCGGAATACCACACAAGCCGCGAAGCTCAGAATGAAGATTAGGGTTGGCCCACACGTCGAAGCGAATCTTGCAGTGCTGGAGCTGAAAAGGCAGTAGGGAAAGGAGGTGGTGAAAGGGTAGCAGGAAAGGCCCCCCAAAGGGTCCCTAGGTAATAATCTACTCTCATTTGTTAAATATAGATGTGACCCTTATCGAGATAGAGGTTCGGGTGCATCTACCAGTCATGGAGACATGGCGAGAGTTGTGGAGACTGGTATAACAATCTGACAGTCTAAAGCTATCTTTGGCAAGCACCTTCATATTACAACTTTGCAGGATTATAAAGAAATATTATTCCACTCAAATCAAGATTAAAACCAGAAGACGCGACCAGGCCATTAGCATTACATGAGAATGAGAAGGAGCCATAAGAAGACGACACCGCGAACACTGTTTATGTAGACCAGACGTAAATCTGTGTATTAATGAATTTATGTTTGTAGGTTAGATTAGCATTTTAAAAGCACCCTTCTGGGGTTGATTGTTCTATAAATCACTGAACTATATGTTTAACAGATCTCTAACCCTGTACATGGAGGATAGAAGAAAATGTATATATATGTTGGCTAGCATTGTAATTGTGGCCACGACTGCGGTAGAAAATAATAACAAAGAAACTATACATGTACGATAAGAAGCAAGATTATTGTATAAAAATGTATTATTTTAATTTAGATTTAACTAAAAATAATGCAGCCTAAGTGGATTTACCGCAAGACCTTCAGAGATCAGCGCCATGAGGCACTCTCCCTCTCGTTAAACTTACCATAAAACCTCCATTCACCAACATCTTTAGGCACTCTGCCTAGCCTCAGGCTCACGTTACGATTCTGAGAGCCCAGCACCCTGAGACATTCTCCCTGGCGCCAGACTTACCAAAAGACCTTGAGAGCCCCCTGAGACATTCTCCCTGGCGCCAGACTTACCACAAGACCTTGAGAGCCCAGAATCCTGAGACATTCTCCCTGGCGCCAGACAAGGACATTGTGCTTGACTCCTCCGGCGGTCACCCTCTGGGCGTAGGGACCCGCTGGCACCTCAATCTCTTCACCGTTTGCACGAATCTGCAGAACACAAAATTGTTTCACAAATATACACAAATTATTCACGGAGGGAGAACAGGAAAAAATTTCAGAGAATTAAATAAAATTGTGCCAAACAGTAAATACAAAAAATGAGGTACATTCAGAAACAATTTAGACTGAACTATATTAAAATAATCCAGGCCTAATAATTGTATCTATTTGTAATCACAATACCTCAATAAATGACTAGGAAGGCATACATCTAGGAAATCAACAACAGCAGAACAAAATGTGGTTAAACACTCTACGGACAATCAAACCCGCATTTCATACTTTATGTGAGTTGTTTGTGGTCGTAATAGTAGCCAATTATACTAAAGTAGGGCATGAGGGTCAACTCACACCCACCCTACGACACTATACAATCACAACTCACCATGGAAAGCTATTATTTTGATTTAGACATGAATATTTCTCCGGGATTTTTCGAACAAAATCGTTAATATATTATAGTAAACCATAAAAAAATCGAAGACCATCTCTGTACTTAACACTTTTTATAAATATGTTTGTAAGCAATGATGCCACTTATCTCCAAAGTTCTTCCAATTAATATTTTTGTATGTATAATAGCAAGATTTATCTTTTTACTATGTAAGAATAACCGCAGTAATGTAAAATCCTGGTAATTAATAAGGATTTATGAGCAAAAATCAGTTCTCACAAGTTTCTATGGGGAAAAAATGGAAATTGATGTAAGACGCATTGGGCTTGGAAACCCCCTTAAACTTCTGCTGATGTTGACCTTCTTCAAAGAATTAATATTGATATGTTTGTTTTATTTGAAGTGATAAGTAATGACCGTGTGGAGAAGACTCTTGATTGGTCCAGAGATCTCTTGGAAATACCAAAACAATTTCATATGCACATGTGATAATTTGTTTATCTGTACATTCTCTCTATTTATGAACATAATAATTATATAGAATAAGAGAACATAATTCTCTTTATATTATGTTCGGAAATTAAAGCAAAGTAGTTGAAACTGTGTCTTACAAAATACTACCTTTACAGGTAGAGGTACATGGTTAGGGAGGTTATCATATTACTATACAGGGAGGTTATCATCAATACTATACAGGGAGGTTATCATCAATACTATACAGGGAGGTTATCATCAATACTATACAGGGAGGTTATCATCAATACTATACAGGGAGGTTATCATCAATACTATACAGGGAGGTTATCATCAATACTATACAGGGAGGTTATCATCAATACTATACAGGGAGGTTATCATCAATACTATACAGGGAGGTTATCATCAATACTATACAGGGAGGTTATCATCAATACTGTACAGGGAGGTTATCATCAATACTATACAGGGAGGTTATCATCAATACTATACCAACAGCACTATAGAATGGACATTAATTATATAGGAAGCGAACAGAGAAAGATGTCAAAGTTAATTCCGGGCAACAAAAGCCTCTAGTTCAAGGAAGAATAAACAAAATAATTTTACATTCTACAGATAAGCGAAGATTGAAGACGTACATGACAGAAATATGTTAGTGAAGGAAAGAGTATAACAAGGGGAGATATTAAAAGGGGGCTAAATATATCAACACAAAATAGGACAGTAAGAAAAATGGATAAAAACTGGATACGTTTAGAAAAGATCTGGATAAATATTGGCCTTGAGATAGGGTTGTAAAATTATTGAGCACATTGTTAGGTGACAAAGAACTTGTTGTCACTGCATTATTATTAGCGTAGGTTAGACAAATATAAGTGTTGATGGATGCTAATAGTAGATGCCTCGCATGGGCCTATTGGCCTTCAGTAAGTTCCTGTATTCTTATTTTCTAGTACCTGCAAAACACCTTTAATTGTTATTGATTTATCTATCCACAGTCCTGCTTGTATGTGTGCTTACACACGTGTAAAACCACTAGTATAAAAACATACATATCACTGCGTATCCGGCCATGAGTCTGGCCCTTCTTTCCTCATAATCAGATGTTTCGTGCTCTGGAAATGTAAACTCACCTTGAAAATGCCTGGAGAAGCGAGTCCCCATTCTCCTATCTCAATCTGAAGCTCCGGGTTGTCTTTGAAGGTGGTCTTTTGGACGCAAGAGGGCATGTTGTAGCAGCGCCTGGCGAAGGTCACTCTTTGAGTAAATCGTTCTCAACACTTCAATGCGTTCATATATTTTTCACCCACTGCATTTTGTTTTAGTGTAGCTATGTATAAGGAAATATATAATACTGAACTATGCCTCGAGAGGACTGCTTCGCAAAGAAACTCACTGGAACTGTGCGAAGATGCCGTATTCAGGATCAATGCTGTTCCCTTTCTGGGAGATGGCGTATTTGCAGTCTCCGTGGTAGTCGAACCTGTGACGGTCGTAGCTCCAGAAGTGGGGGTCGTCGAAGACCTCGCACTGCGGACCTGCGGTGGGAAATTCACTCTGAACTTCAAGTAAATACTTTCCCCTGCCACTATATTGTTCTCACTCCCTATTGCTGCATTAAGAAGGAAACACATATGCTAGAAAGTAAGCTTCCTGCTTTCTTGTTATTCAAAATTCTTCTCTATCTTCGTTCCTTCACTCATAGATAATCTCCACTTGCTATTCTGATCTTTGACATGAACTATTTTGACCTGACTCCCGTTACTCACAATCCATTTCGGAACTAACCAACTCATTTTCACTTGCCTCTTGGTGCATACGTTCACTCTCCACCTACCTCTTGGTGCATGTAATAACTCTCCACTTGCCTCCAAGAATTCACAAACCCCCAACACATGTTTAAAGGTGCTCTAACACTCTTTCTACCTATTGTGGCTCAACACTATTATCCACCTTCCTCTCAGTGCTTACAACCCTAGAAAACTTGAATCATGATATGCTCACCCTTCACCAAATGTACAACAGTAGGCACGGTACTACAACACAAAACTAACCACAGAGTACTCAACCCACCATCCAGTACTCACAACAGGACATTCAGTACTCACAATGTGTCTCAATCTCTCCCGTGGGCTTCCAGTTGCCGCCCTCACAAGTCATCTTGGCGCAGCCAGCAGGATATACTAGGCCCGGCTGGTAGATGTTCCCTCGGAACTCACAACCTGCGGAAGATTACATCCACTCAGAGTCTGGTTAAGATCACAACCACTCTTATCCGGAGAAGGATCGCAGAGAGAGAGAGAGCGCTTATTACACTTAACAAATCAACTTACAGCCAGAAGCCTTCTCATCGCCGACAAACTCGGGCACAGCAGAGCCTTTGTCGCAGACAATCCTCATACACTTGTCTGGAAGGTTGGCCAACACGGTGCCGTCAGGGACAAACTGGCCGCCTTGGATGCATGATGATAGCCCCAGACAATGATCTAAATCTGTGGAGTATAAATATGTGTGTGGGCATTACACCAACCAATTATTAATTTGAGTATTTGTTGAATAATTATAACAATAACGTCTCTTTTATTAACTCCGTGTATATAAAATAATAATTAATTCATTGTGTCGGGGGACAGGAAGCCAGAGTGTATTCATACACGTCTGGCTTTTATCGAGGACAAACTATATTTATATTTTTTATTCGCACATTTGGTAATCACATGTGATTACATTACATTACATGTGATTTAATCACATGTGATTAAATCACACGTGATTACATTACTAAATCACTAACACAAGTGTTTGAATGATTAAAGTAGGGGAAGTGTGGTTGGAAACTCTCTCCACGAGCCTACAGACTGTCATATGTAACAGCGCCCGCTGAGCGCTCTACCCGCCCTTGAACGCACTACACGCCCTTGAACGTCTGCACGCCCTACCCGCGCTGAACGTCGGCACGCCCTACCCGCGCTGAACGTCGGCACGCCCTACACGCCCTTAAACGTCTGCCTGCCCTCGAGGAGAACCAGAAGCTGTAGCAAGAGTCCTACAGACCTGGCATATTAACAGGCTGAAGTAACCAGGTCACCTGTCACTAATAGTTAACTTCACATTCTTCTCCCGTTGACATGGACAAGTTAGACACCTTAGTCTTTCACAGTGCTCTGCAAACACTTCTTCCAGAGCACACGCACTGATCTCAGTCAAAGCTGCAAGTGTGCTTGGGGCTTTAAAAGGTTTTAAAAGTCTTTAAAAGACTCTGAATTGCTTAATCTTCGCATTCCCTTACTAGTATGTTAAGATCAATATTAAAATTCATTTAAAATTTCAACTCTTCTTTTAATATAAAAAAAAATTATTCTGATGCGTAAACATGGATTGAATAATATTTAGGTTATGACTTTTTGACCAGACCACACACTAGAAGGTGAAGGGACGACGATGGTTTCGGTCCGTCCTGGACCATTCTCAAGTCGAAACGTCGTCTTCCCTTCTAGTGTGTGGTCTTGTCAACATTCTTCAGCCACGTTATTGTGACTCATTGCCTGCATAGGTTATGACTTTTTTAACATGCGGTACCTTGTGCCAGGAGAGGCGCCGCTGCCATCACCACCAACGCCAGCACCAGGTTGAACAGTGGTGGCGCCATCTTCAGGGCCTTGTACACTTCTGTCGATTATGAAATACCACTTAATAAAAAATTAATATTATTATGCAATATTATACCACTTAAGTCACTATTTATCATGCGATAAGGCCTCACAGAGCGTACTACACTGAGAATTCTTGGCACTTTTCCTGTTACTGAGAAGTATTCTTACGGCGTCTAAGAGGGAAGTTGATGGTGAAATCATGTTCACTATTGTCCCAGCATGATACAATAATACATGTTCACTATTGTCCCAGCATGATACAATAATACATGTTCACTATTGTCCCAGCATGATACAATAATACATGTTCACTATTGTCCCAGCATGATACAATAATACATGTTCACTATTGTCCCAGCATGATACAATAATACATGTTCACTATTGTCCCAGCATGATACAATAATACATGTTCACTATTGTCCCAGCAAGATACAATGATACATGTTCACTAGTGTCCCAGCAGGATACAAAGATACATGTTCATTATTGTCCCAGCATGATATAATGATTCGCACTATATATATTGTTACCTACATGATACATAATATTATTAATCACAAACAAATTATTGGTGAAGAAAACGACAGATTGTTAAATATTAGGATGAATGCACTGTGTACATAACTAACAGATATTTAACCCCATCTCTCTCTCTCTCTCTCTCTCTCTCTCTCTCTCTCTCTCTCTCTCTCTCTCTCTCTCTCTCTCTCTCTCTCTCTCTCTCTCTCTCTCTCTCTCTCTCTCTCTCTCGCTCTCTCGCTCTCTCGCTCTCTCTCTCTCTCTCTCTCTCTCTCTCTCTCTCTCTCTCTCTCTCGCTCTCTCTCTCTCTCTCTCTCTCTCTCTCTCTCTCTCTCTCTCTCTCTCTCTCTCTCTCTCTCGCTCTCTCTCTCTCTCTCTCTCTCTCTCTCTCTCTCTCTCTCTCGCTCTCTCGCTCTCTCGCTCTCTCTCTCTCTCTCTCTCTCTCTCTCTCTCTCTCTCTCTCTCTCTCTCGCTCTCTCTCTCTCTCTCTCTCTCTCTCTCTCTCTCTCTCTCTCGCTCTCTCGCTCTCTCGCTCTCTCTCTCGTTCTCTCGCCATGTCTGACGAGAAACTAAAAAGTATTTTAAAATCTGAGTGGCACTTCCGGCGGTGTAGACAATTTTAACAAAAAAAAAACGGAACAAAATCAATAACAAATTTATGGGACAATGAGCTATTACTCGATGAAGAAGCCAACATACGTTAGGCACAAGACTACAAATACGAGACAAGGTGATAACTGCATGAGGAACAAACTAACAAGAACATGGAGACACGATAACAACTATATTATGAACAAGATGGCAAGTACAATGTAACAAATACATGAAGGACTTGGTGGGGAGAAATACACAAATGACTAGGTGACAAAAACACGAAACGCCAGGTGGCAATGGCCCATCCCGTCCTTGTGCACGCTACGGTAACCAACGATACAAATACAGCCTACTATGAAAAGTAAGAGCGCACAGGTATCTACGTTTTCTATGTAGCAGAGTAATAGGTTAGGAAGGTTGCCTGGGTTCCCACATTTCAGGTTAGGAAAAGAGGTTGGATTTTATACGTAGTGGTAAATCATGGGATGGGGTTGAATAAGCAGAAGGGGTACATACCCAGACACATAGGATACCACATGCCCTCGCTTCAGTTATGCCAAGAAGTAGAAGTACAACCGTATATTTAACAACCTTTTGCTTGCAAGGTCTTAATACATAAGCGTGTATTAAAGACTGTATATTCAGTCTCACCTCAGGTAGGCAGCAAGGAGATGGGTGTCAGACGCTGGACGATGTTGGCGCCGCGGCGGAGGACCTGTGTCTGCCTCAAGGCATCTTCTCCTCGCTTATATACATCCTGCTCTAGAGGGGCCACAGCCCAGGTCACGAAGGACGTGATATATCTTGATCAACAGAGCTAGAGACCTTGACACTGGAGACTGGCACTTTGTGTGTCACCAGGGCCGGAAACTGGCACTTTGAGTCGCCAGAGTTGGAGATTGACACTTTATGTGTCACCACGGACCGAGACTGGCACTTTATGTGTTATCAGGACTGAAAACTGATACTTATTGTGCCACCTCCGTGACTTTGCATCACGAGGGCTTGAGACTGGCACTTACTCAGTCACCACTTGTTAATGTGATGGTTGTGGGGGCGAGAGTGTGGCCCTCGTCCCAGTCCGCAGCTCCCAATGCCATAAGACGTAAGTGATTACTCCAATCGCAGGAGAACTGTGATGCCCCTCGAGGATTGGAGACACATTTGTGATCTGTCTACATCTTGGGTCCATGTTTAATCAACCTCGGAAATATGCGCAGTTGTTTAGTACGTATTAGGATTTGATATATATTGATTATATATTGCTATTGGGACAATGCCAGGTGTTGAACTAGATGCATTGACAACTTTCATGTCGAAGAATGGTGTCGCATTTCTATTTTAACAGGAAATGTATTTTAAGTCTCACTAGTGGCCAGTTTGTGAAGAGGGTCAGACATCATGTAGACCAGTCCAGCATGCCAGAATCTATATAAAACCTTATGAGCATGCGTACATAAGTGCAGATGTTTTCTGCATGTGGATGGTGCCCACTGTATCGTACAAAACACTGGTGGCTTGATGGACTAAGGTTTCTGTTCCCCATATTGTTTCTCGGTGAAAGGGGTTTTTGTATTGTTGAAGTGGTTGCATTTACCATTTGTAATGTCTTGCCTCTGGCAACATATATGGTACAGTACGTACGTACGTACGTACCGTATATGGTACAGTACTTACGTACCATATATGGTACGTACTGTACTGTACCATATATGGTACAGTACATATATTCTATGTGGTTCAGCTAGCTAGTAGTAGTTATCAACAGCTCTTATCAGAAAGCCGTAAAAAAACAATTCTGTGAAGCACTTATCGCAGGTTGATAGTGCCGACCCTACTCTCAAGCGCTCACAACGTCAATAAACTGATGTACTAAATTGTCTTTACCCAATCTAACAGAAGACCCACGAATAGAAAACGGAGCATCACATCAACTTTGCGAGCCGCTACAAATTTGAGTTCGTCAGTTCTTGGCCTTAGGGGGGAATTTATGTCAAAATATGATTCCCTATTTGAGAGGACGGGGTCACACTAAGGGTTCAAGTAAGGTGTTTATACGCGTGATATCTTGACTACGTAAGACCAGATGTGATAAGCCTCATCCTGTGCCATTCAATGCCAAGCACCTGTTGTTGATACTCTCACGCGGCATCCTCTCCAAGTTGGCTCCCTATGATCCCTGACTGGGTTTTAAAATGCCGGTCCTCGTGAAATGTGTGTACGCTACGAATGCCAAACATTAAAGGAGACTCCCAGTTACTAGTAGTGGAATAGCTTAGTTAGTAGATGACTTGGGAACTAAAAGTTGCTGCTAAGTAAAAAGCCTTTCGTCACTAGCAGTGGACAAGGCTATTCAGTTAAGCCTTAGGGATATGTCATCTTAGCTGCAAATCAGTAGTAGTTCTGTATACTTGTTAGGGAGAAGTCAGTAAGTTTCATAAATATATGGGAAACTTCTAAAGATCTATTTGCCACGACAAAAGCAGCTCTCGCTATAGCTAAACTTTTCTATCCTTCTATCTGTCTATCCGAGGTTTAAGTCTTACATATGACGTTACGTGTTCTTTAAAATTTTATTTTTTTCTTCCCATTTGTTGTCGTATTTCTTAACCAATTTTTAACCAAAATTGTTCAGTTTTTAGAAATATCCAATTTGACTCGTGTATATTGTTATATACCATAGTTATATTCCAGGAAAATTACACTTCTTCATTCATTTGTATACGCCTATATGTTTGTGCCTCATTATAGGCCTTATGAGAGAATGTAAATTTCGTATTAAATAAATAAATAAATAAATATGTTTATTCAGGTAAGGTACATACATACAAGTGATGTTACATTAATGGATTGGTATATAGATAGAGCTAGTACATACAATGCCTAAAGCCACTATTACGCAATGCGTTTCGGGCAAGAAAAACATTAATATCTAGAACTTAATACTAATTGAGCATAAAGAATAAAAAGTGTTGAGAACAAATACAATTAAAGATAAAAAAAAGGGGGAACATGACTGAAAAAGCAGCACAAATACAATAGGTTGACAAACAGTGTTGATTAACAAAAAAAAAAAAAAAAAAAAATAACAGACATGGGTTGCAAATAGAGGAGTGAGGTAGGTTACAGGGAATTTATTAGGTAGTGTTTAGTTTTTATCTTAAACTGGTTGAGAGAGGTACAGTCTTTAACATGGTTGGGAAGGTCATTCCACATTCTGGGTCCCTTGATTTGTAGAGCATTTCTAGTTTGATTAAGTCGTACTCTAGGAATATCAAAACTGTATTTATTTCTGGTGTGGTGCTCATGGGTTCTGTTACAACCTTCAATGAAGCTTTTGAGGTCAGGATTGGCATTACAGTTCAGCGCTTTATATATGTATAATACACAAGAGAGAATGTGCAGTGACTTAATATGTAACATATTCAGAGATTTGAGTAAGGGTACCGAGTGATGTCTGGGGCCAGAGTTGGATATTGTCCTAATAGCAGCTTTGTGTTGGGTAATAAGAGGACGTAAATGATTTTGGGTAGTAGAACCCCAAGCACAAATACCATAGTTGAGATATGGATAGATGAGGGAGTAATAGAGAGTAACCAGGGCAGGGCGTGGTACATAATATCTGATCTTAGAAAGAATGCCAACAGTTTTTGAAACTTTTTTTGATATATTTAGAATGTGATCCTGGAAATTCAGCTTGTGGTCGATGAGAACGCCAAGGAATTTGCCATCTAATGTGTTACAAATTTGGGTATTGTTTATTTTGAGATTTATCTGATTAGAGGATTTATTGCCAAACAGAATATAAAACGTTTTGTCAATGTTAAGGGTGAGTTTGTTGGCAGTTAGCCAAAGATGGACTTTCTCTAGCTCAGTATTTACTGTGGCATTTAGAGCAAGGGGGTCAGGACTGGAGTAAATGAAGGTTGTGTCGTCAGCAAATAGAATTGGTTTGAGGTGTTGGGAGGCATTTGGAAGGTCATTAATGTAGATGAGAAAGAGGAGAGGGCCAAGTATGCTGCCCTGAGGAACACCAATGTTGATGGGTAGGGTGGGAGAAATTGTATTATTCACAGAAACATACTGGAGCCTGTCAGTAAGATAAGATTTGAGGTATTGCAGGGAGTGTCCTCTGACTCCATAATGATGTAATTTAAGAAGAAGGTTTTGATGGTTGACAGTGTCAAAAGCCTTACGCAGGTCCACAAATAACCCAACAGGAAACTCCTTTTTATCAAGAGCTGCATGAATTAAGTTAATCATACTAATAAGTGCATCGTTAGTGCTTTTTTGGGCTTATTTGTTAATAGCTCTTTAGAATGAAAGTTCCGAATGGTCGAGTCAAAGCTAGTCATCCTTCTGTGGTGAGTAAGGTCTTATGTAGACCAAAGGTTGACAGCCCGAACCCTTTTGTGGTATAATTAACTCCACTAGAGTTTTGTTTGCCAACCTTCAACTGAAGATCCATGAGCAGACAGGTACGAAGAATTCCTGATGATTGTAACTGGAGTGATTCAATGTGTAAAACCGAAATCGGAAAAATTTGATGAAATCAAGAATATCCGAAGCTAATCTTGGAGGCTTGAGATGACGAAGAATGTGAGGTTGGTAATATCTGGCCAATTTTGCTAATATCTGGCTAACTCATAGGTTAATGATGACCAAACCACACATCAGAAAATGGAGAACTGTCGACGTGTCTCCATTTTCGGATGTGTGGTCTGTTCATCATAATCTTCAGCCACGTTATTTTGACTCATCATCTGCGTATAGGTTAATAAACCCATGGAATCGTGTACTCGCCGAACCTGTAACTGCAAGGACAGTATTAATGTTTAAAATTAGCTGCAAAAAAAAAACTTTCACGAGCCCTCAGGTAAGTAAATTTTTTAAATAAATGCAGATGATTCCAGTGAAATAGACAAATATATATTTTTAACTAAGTTACCCAATAATACGTCCTCTATAGATACGCTTTTCAGAAAACCTTTATTTTATGGGTAACTTACTTTAATTTTTAGAACTAGCTATTCTGAATCTGACCTTAGCTGCACTGTTGTTCTTCTTGTTGTTGATTTATGGGCAGCGGATGCATCCGGATCGTAGGACCGGATGCACCCCGTGAACCCTACAGCTGTACTGACTGTGTCTGAATTTATTACGTCAGCGTTCACACAAGAACGACAATACCCGTTAACTCCTATATGAAAGACACATTTATCGACCCGTGCTCTCAACTAATAGGTCGCGTTTTATGTGTTATGGTAACGAACGTGCCATAACGAACTACGAAAAGTAACGGATCAACGCTTTCTGTGCATAGGCTTCTCTGTAACTAGCTGACATTGTAACTTTAAGGTGTGAAGGATAGATGAAATTGTTTATGTAATAATCTAAGATGAGGTCTGATAAAGACTTTTTGTGTCCTCTGTAATACTTTTTGCGCTACCACTCACAGGATGGGTATGGGGTGCACAATAAACTAGCCGCCTCCGGCGGCAACAATCTAAAATTCTGTGCATAGGCTCGATAGGCTAGGTGGGTTGCTTAGGTTCGTATGTTTCTGGTTGGGATACGAGGATTGCTTTTGACCGGAGTGGTAAATCAAGAGAGTGGGCCGAGTGAGCAACGCAGTTGCATCACAACCCATTGCATGCGAGTTCGATTCCCGGGCTGACCAAAACGTTTGACCACGTTTCCTTACACCTAATGCCTCTGTTGCCTAACTAACCTGGAAGTTAGGTAACTGATGTGGGGAGCATCTTGGGGTAGACCTAAGAGGATTTTCGATAAATATAACAATTTTTAAAAATAATGGAAAAGCATATCCCCATCACATGCTAAAATCACAGGCTTCCTGTCCCCGACAAAGAGGAAGTAATTATTATTAACAGCGATGCGGACGAGGGCTTGGGTCATCCTCGCCACAGATGAAATGACGCTTGGCATGCTTGTATCAGTTCACAATGTCGAAGGAAGCCGCTCCAATGTGAGAGAAAGCAAATTGCTTTCACCGGAAAGTATGACTCTCCGTCTTTTGGTCGTACAACGTTTCTATTACTGTCGTCTCAGCGAGCGAGCCGTGCCTTGATTCCAGGCTTCACCAAGTAACAGCGGCCCCGACCACAGGTGACGGAGGCACGAGGAAGGCCGTGACTGACACAGAGTGTCATATAGAGTTTCTCCATTTCTGTGGGTTTTCCTGCAATTTTGATCGCATTCTCGGCGGTATTGTTTAATAGTGTGATAGGGTTTATGTCTGTGGCGTCTCCTATACCAGCACCATTCATTCCTCAGTCATCCTTAGTTCCAAGAATTCTATATTTCGAACACAAGTCTGAATTAAACCGAACTTCCGATACAGGATATATATACTGAACACTTAATACACTTAATATATATATATATATATATATATATATATATATATATATATATATATATATATATATATATATATATATATATATATATATATATATATATATATATTATGATTATAATAGAACAAAATTTAATTCCACTTTTCATTTATAATACAACATTAGAAATGGTTCAATCCGTACTACTGAGTTACCTAACTAGTTCATACAAGAGAGGTTGTGGTGCCCAGCATCCCTGGAGATGCTGGGCTCATCTCAGCGCTGCTAACGACCACCATCTCCCATGGCGGCCACGGACCACCACGGGACAACGCGCAGTTATTACCGTCGTTACCAACGTTGATGACGCTATAATGGAACCGCTCGTCTAGAAAAAATAAAATAAAAAAGTAGGTATTGGAAAATCCTGCTTTAACCAACGCTGGGTAATTAGTTCATACACTTACCTTGATTATTGTTATATGATATCCTGCACATCCTGCGAGTATTATTATGTGATATCCTACACATTCTATAAATAATATGATATCCTACACATCCTATGAGCATTGTTATATATCCTGCACATCCTGCGAGTATTGTTATATGATATCCTGCACATCCTTTGAGCATTGTTAAATGATATCATTCACATCCTATGAGCATTATTATATGATATCCTACACATCCTATGAGCATTAGTATATGATATCCTGCACATCCTTTGAGCATTAGTATATGATATCCTACTCATCCTATGAGCATTATTATATGATATCCTACACATTCTATAAACATTACATAAGTATGTTCACTATCTTGACGTTATCTTGAGATGATTTCGGGGCTTTTTTAGTGTCCCCGCGGCCCGGTCCTCAACCAGGCCTCCACCCCCAGGAAGCAGCCCGTGACAGCTGACTAATACCCAGGTACCTATTTTACTGCTAGGTAACAGGAGCATAGGGTCAAAGAAACTCTGCCCATTGTTTCTCGCCGGAGCCTGGGATCGAACCCAGGACCACAGGATCACAAGTCCAGCGTGCTGTCCGCTCGGCCGACCGGCTCCTACTACACGAGAATTGGCATTTTTTGTTTTTAATTGTAGTACCACATTAATGCCCCGAAAATGATCGCTCAATTTGGGGGTGGGCAGCAGGAGGTGTGGTGGTGGGCCGGGCAGGAGGTGTGGTGGTGGGCCGGGCAGGATGTGTGGTGGTGGGCCGGGCAGGTGAGTGGGTCAGCCCCACCACCACCAGCGTGCCTCTGGCTCACTTCTTAACACCACACAATGCCTTTGGTCGTGTCATGCTTTTCTGCTTCTCAAGATGATAATTTTATTGTTTTCCTAATTACAGTATTTTATTTTGTTTGATTTTTTTTTTAAACTGGTGTAAAGTTAGAGGATTTATGTTAGTACATTTGTGTTTGTTTAATTGATGCTAAATGGGTTTTAATTTGTTGTTAAATATTCATAGTAAAATAGGTTATGTGTATTTTGTAGATCTGTTTTGGGTTTGAAAATTACATGTCACCCCGACGCGGGGTGAACCAGTGACCTCTGGTCCGGGACTGACGCCCCAGGTCACATATTTTTATAATTCCTTCCTGCCCGACAACCAACTACGGACGCTCCACGACGTGGTTTAAGCAACTCTCCAAATTATTACGATTATAATTGGCGCGGCTTTCAATTGGAGAATGTTACACGGCTCCGCGTGTACCTGTTTCTGCTCGTGTTAAGGATATCTTAAGGTTATCTTGAGGTGATTTCAGGACCTCACACACGTGGGGTTCAAGGTTCGAGTCTCCTAGAGCCCAGGTGAACGGACAATCATCTTTAGTCTTAACCAATTGATTGATTGATGAAGATTAAGCCACCCAAGAGGTGGCACGGGCATGAATAGCCCGTAAGTGGTGGCCCTTTTGAGCCATTACCAGTATCAAGAGCTGATACTGGAGATCTGTGGAGGTGCGACTGCACCCTGCGTGACGGGAGATGTCTCCCGTGTTAACCAATTGAAATGAACTGGTCAATATACAAGAGCCTTCAACACGGGTGAGATGTTAGCGGACTTACTGCCATAGACACGGCCCAACCTCGTGGTCCACCATAAGTTGGCAACCACAACACAAGACGCTCAGCCGTCAACAGTCTCATGTTGGATGTGCCCTCCTGGAGAACATCACTCCGTCAGCGATCATTTACTCTCAGGCTGACAAACATTTGAAACTTGTTCGCTCATACGTGTGAAGTCAAGCGATCATATTCAGGCTCCGACACACAGTTGACTCCCGGCTCATTATGTACCTTAAAAGAATGTATCTTAGCATTCAATTTAGTCCATTCCTAATGGATACTAAAATGAGACTCCTTGAGTCTGGATTCAGAGAAGCTGAATTAGGATTACAGGTCTTACCTTGCGGATTTATTAAGAACATCAGCAGCGTCCTTAATGAACCCTAGTCTTAGCTAAACAAAAAACTGGGTCGATGATAGTGTGTGTGTGGAGAGGTGGGTAGCATCTGGCCCTCGCGTGCTGTGTCATGGTACGGGGTAACTGTGGCCTCCAGCCAAGCATGTACGTGCACCTCTTGCTAATTCATCAGGTCATCCTCCCGTATCATCCATGTAACTATCCAACCACTTGGGCTGGACGGTAGAGCAACGGGCTCGCATCATGCAGGTCGGAGTTCAATCCTCGACCGTTCAAGTGGTTGGGCACCATTCCCTTTCCCCCCGTCCCATCCTAAATCCTTATCCTGACCCCCTTTTCAAGTACTATATAGTTTTAATGGCTTGGCGCTTTTCCCTCCCTCCATCTCCCCCGCCATCCTATTCCCATATTCCTCTGCTTGTCGAATCCTTCTCTCAGCCTCTCGTTTGTTTTCTATCCTCCTCTTTCTCATTTTGCTTTCATTTTTTTCATTTTCTAGCGTTCGTTCCTTCTTGAAATCCCCTTTCTCACACCTGAACATTGTGTATATATCTGTTCTTTCTTTGTATAAATAATAAATAAATAAATAAATAAATAAATAAATAAATAAATGTTTATTCAGGTAAGGTACATACATACAAGAGATTTTACAAAAATTGGTATCTTTTACATACCCTAGTAACCGATTGAACCCGTGTTCGATCCCCGGGGCAGGGTAAACCGTTTGGGCACGCTTCCCTCCTGAAGATGACTCGGTTCCTACAACAGGGAAAGTTACCTATACGTACGGTGACTTCTGTGGGTTACATCCGGTTGGTGACCATGGAAAACCAGTCCTCACATCACCCCCATCACCACTGCTCGCCCCACTCCTTCCCTCCCACCGACCAACTTTTATAGAGGAACTGTGCCCACAAACTGTGCTCCATTTACACCCTCCCACCCACCCACCACCCACCCTAAACCCTCCCATTTAGTACTCACCCACAACCCTCCCGCTCACAGGCCACAGCCCACCACCCACACCCAACCGTAGCGACCCACGGACTTTCCAGTAACACCTCTCCTACTCTGACCGCCCCTCGAGGCCCGCTATCAGCTGCCATCTTGTTTCTTGACCTCATTCTTTATATTCTCGCTAGCCAGGGAGAGCACCTAGTCTCTTTAACGAGGAACCTTCGTGTTATTAGAAAAATTTTATTGTTTTTTTGTGTTTTTAATAACTGTTTACTGATTTTTTGTGATTTTCTGTTTGCTATATATATTTTTCACAAACCCACACCACACCCCGACCATCGAGGGAGATTCGAGGAGCGGAACTACTTGAGAAAGGTCTATGGAACACTTGAGAAAACTCCGCGAAACTAAGGATTAAAACCACGGTTTCAATCTGTTATTTCATAATATCAAGAGTTTCCCGGAAATTATAGAATTTCAACATGGTTTTCAAAGTAATTACGGTTTTCGTACGAAAGTCTTAATATTTCCAAGGATAACGACATGACGGAAAACGAAATAAACTTGAATTTCAGCTCCTCATTAAAGACTTTTAAAGTGTGTTGTTTAGTTGTTTAGACGAATGCGCATTGCGATGATATTTGTTTACCTAGAAGCAAACAACGTGTGAGGCTAACTAGTGCAGTGCCACCGTGCACAACATAACTAGAAGTAACTAGTGGAGTGCTACAAGGGGCCAGATCTTCACCTAACTAGCGGGGAATAAAAAAATAAATATAATATATTACACATATATAATATATATTATATATATATAATATAAAGAAATCGCACTTTCGTGAGATATCAATGAGACAAATCACTGGAGCAGAACGGAGAACAAACCAGACTCCTAGTTAACACGAAACGCGCGCCAAGACACCCTAAAGTCTAAATTAAGTCTGGGACCCTGCTAAGTCCAGTAGAAAGTCCGAAGGCACCGAACTAGGGCCCAGCAAGGCGGTACAAATAGCCCGCGCGTGCGCCCTGGTGCTGGTAACAAGAGAACACAATTACACTCCTTTCTAATTCCAATACATGTATCCCGTCAGGTTTATTTCCTTGTGTGTTTGAAGGGAGTGTATGTAGCGGAGTGGACTACGTCTTTAACTCACAACCAAAGGTCACTGCGTAGGTGTCCTGGAAGTTCAGAGACGGTTGGGCATGTCTCCTATCACTTAATACTTTTGCAAATCTAGCAGTGAATAAGTGCCCAAAGCCTAACAGGCTTCCTGTTCCCGAGTATGATGAACCATAATGTGAACTATATTCCTAATACCAACATTGTTTACATAATTCCACCATCATCTTCCAGACAACACATCATCATAAAGACATCATCTTTACAATGACATCATAATGACATCTATCATTTTCGTCCTAGTTCTAATATCAACTTGGTAGTAACAGAGTTCTGTGGTGGCAGCAAGAGCTTGCATGCACCAATAACCTCACTGTGCCCCAGATATCAGAACACCAACTTAATGCCGCCAAATATCGTCGTCTTCATAGCAAAAACGACACAAAACCTCCAACACATTCCTGGAATTCACCTCGTGGGAGGAGCATGTTGTTGTTGATTTAGATTCAGCTACTCAGAACAAGAAGTTCCAGTAGCACGGGCTATGGTGAGCCCGTGGGAGTGGGAGGAGCAGCAACTCGGAGATCAAGTAGTGCTAGGTTAGGGTATACACCGGGTGAAGCAGAAGAAAATGTAGAAAATAAGAGAAACTGGCTATACTGATAGACCCAATTACCTAAATCTATCTGCACCACCATTTACACCTTCGAGAATAGGCATAACCAGTGTGTGGAGTACTAAAAAATTCGGGAAGAATAAATATACCTCTTACGATAGCTTAGAGGCGGGGACCTAGAACTGAATCTCGCTCTCTGTATATAAATACAATATATAACTAGATAAACAGTAGCATCTAACCCTCACATTAATTTATAAACCCGGACAATCTTCTGGCAATTTATGATAAATCATTTTATTGCTGACCGTCGACTTCTTTATGCATCATTAGCATAGATCATCAACGCATCATTACACAGTAGCTAGGCGCTTCCTACCACGTATCCGGGTCTTGCAACAGTTAGCGGCAGCAGACCAACTATCCGAGACGCTTGACCCACTCGGCCAGAGCGTGAGGGGTTCCTTATTGAGGAAAAAACACATGACTGGCGTTTTCTTGCAAGGTTGCTCGGGTTCAAGACGGACTTACTAACAAAAACATTGGAGGGATGATGTGTGTAAAGTATGTGAACCTGATTGGGGAACCTGATGATTGGGAAGCGATACTCCTTCTCTGTCTTGTTAGACTTGTCTATGAAAAATTAATTTCATCTGGACTTATTAGGCAAGATTTACAATACACAGTCTCCGTGGTGTAGTGGTAAGACACTCGCCTGGCGTTCCGCGAGCGCTATGTCATGGGTTCGTATCCTGGCCGGGGAGGATTTACTGGGCGCAATTCCTTAACTGTAGCCTCTGTTTAACGCAATTGTAAAATGTGTACTTGGATGAAAAATCGATTCTTCGCGGCAGGGGATCGTATTCCAGGGACCTGCCCGAAACGCTACGCGTACTAGTGGCTGTACAAGAATGTAACAACTCTTGTATATATCTCAAAAAAACAAAAAAAAACAAAAAATGCCTGAACCTTGCTGTGTCATGTTCGATTCTTTCCTCCAGGTGTTCTGTTTCTCTCTTTTTTTATTAGTTGTTCCATCGTCTGGTATATAAGTTATACTGGTCGGATGATAAGCAACTTTTGAGCCTTTATTTTCCATCAAAGAGCACTACAATGGTAGTCTTATGAGTGCTGTAGTTCATCCAGTCACATGTTGTACACCTTCGTAAGCGGTAAGCACAGAGCTGCAGCTCCCTACCTGTAAGATTAATCTACAAGATCCATTTTGAAATCCTCTCTGGCCCCGTGGCTTTTAACATGTCTAACTCCTGCTAGTGTGTCTTTAATTTGTTTATGATGGTCAAAATGTCCTAAAGTGCTGCATGTTTTCAAAATCCCTTTGAAAGTTCGCGTAGCTCATTTTGTTCTTTTATGAAGAGTACCTGTGATAACCTGGTATACATATATATATATATATATATATATATATATATATATATATATATATATATATATATATATATATATATATATATATATATATATATATATATATATATATATATATATTAGTATATTTTGGTAGCAGTCTTTTCTGTAGACATAAATTATTAAATATATGTCTACAGAAACATATAATATGACCGAAAAATATATGACCGAAAAAGTAAGATTAATAATTCTAACACGAATTTTCTCAATCTTTCGTACATTTCTTTTCACTGTTGGAGGTAAATCAAAAATCAATTCTCCAAAATTCATTTTTATTTCTAGTCTGACGCGACACGAGCGCGTTTCGTAAAACTTATTACATTTTCAAAGACTTTAGTTTACAAATACACAACTGAATAGAACTTACGCATCTCCGATTTTATATCTACATTTTAGTGAGGTGGATGGGGTGAGGTGGCATTAATAGGGTATTAATTTCATCAACACAAGACAGAACAAGAGGTGGCATTAATAGGGTATTAATTTCGTCAACACAAGACAGAACACGAAACAATGGGTATTGAATAGAAGTGTATGTAGAAAGCCTATTGGTCCATATTTCTTGATGCTTCTATATTGGAGCGGAGTCTTGAGGTGGGTAGAATATAGTTGTGCATTAATTGGCTGTTGATTGCTGGTGTTGACTTCTTGATGTGTAGTGCCTCGCAAACGTCAAGCCGCCTGCTATCGCTGTATCTATCGATGATTTCTGTGTTGTTTACAAGGATTTCTCTGGCGATGGTTTGGTTGTGGGAAGAGATTATATGTTCCTTAATGGAGCCCTGTTGCTTATGCATCGTTAAACGCCTAGAAAGAGATGTTGTTGTCTTGCCTATATACTGGGTTTTTTGGAGCTTACAGTCCCCAAGAGGGCATTTGAAGGCATAGACGACGTTAGTCTCTTTTAAAGCGTTCTGTTTTGTGTCTGGAGAGTTTCTCATGAGTAGGCTGGCCGTTTTTCTGGTTTTATAGTAAATCGTCAGTTGTATCCTCTGATTTTTGTCTGTAGGGATAACGTTTCTATTAACAATATCTTTCAGGACCCTTTCCTCCGTTTTATGAGCTGTGGAAAAGAAGTTCCTGTAAAATAGTCTAATAGGGGGTATAGGTGTTGTGTTAGTTGTCTCTTCAGAGGTTGCATGGCTTTTCACTTTCCTTCTTATGATGTCTTCGACGAAACCATTGGAGAAGCCGTTGTTGACTAGGACCTGCCTTACCCTACAGAGTGGAAGAACTCTGTAGGGTAAGGCAGGTATATATATATATATATATATATATATATATATATATATATATATATATATATATATATATATATATATATATATATATATATATATATATATATATATATATATATATATATACCTGCCTTACCCTACAGAGTTCTTCCACTCTGTAGGGTAAGGCAGGTCCTAGTCAACAACGGTTTCTCCAATATATATATATATATATATATATATATATATATATATATATATATATATATATATATATATATATATATATATATATGTATATATATATATATATATATATATATATATATGTATATATATATATATATATATATATATATGTATATATATATATATATATATATATATATGTATATATATATATATATATATATATATATATATATATATATATATATATATATATATATATATATATATATATATGTCGTACCTAGTAGCCAGAACTCACTTCTCAGCCTACTATGCAAGGCCCAATTTGCCTAATAAGCCAAGTTTTCATGAATTAATTGTTTTTCGACTACCTAACCTACCTAACCTAACCTAACCTAACTTTTTCGGCTACCTAACCTAACCTAACCTATAAAGATAGGTTAGGTTAGGTTAGGTAGGGTTGGTTAGGTTCGGTCATATATCTACGTTAATTTTAACTCCAATAAAAAAAATTGACCTCACACATAATGAAATGGGTAGCTTTATCATTTCATAAGAAAAAAATTAGAGAAAATATATTAATTCATGAAAACTTGGCTTATTAGGCAAATCGGGCCTTGCATAGTAGGCCAAAAAGTGAGTTCTGGCTACTAGGTACGACATATATATATATATATATATATATATATATATATATATATATATATATATATATATATATATATATATATATATATATATATGTCGTACCTAGTAGCCAGAACGCACTTCTCAGCCTACTATGCAAGGCCCAATTTGCCTAATAAGCCAAGTTTTACTGAATTAATATATTTTCTCTAATTTTTTTCTTATGAAAAGATAAAGCTACCCATTTCATTATGTATGAGGTCAATTTTTTTTTATTGGAGTTAAAATTAACGTAGATATGTGACCGAACCTAACCAACCCTACCTAACCTAACCTAAACTATCTTTATAGGTTACGTTAGGTTAGGTAGCAGAAAAAGTTAGGTTAGGTTAGGTTAGGTAGGTTAGGTAGTCGAAAAAACATTAATTCAGTAAAACTTGGCTTATTAGGCAAATCGGGCCTTGCATAGTAGGCTGAGAAGTGCGTTCTGGCTACTAGGTACGACATATACATATATATATATATATATATATATATATATATATATATATATATATATATATATATATATATATATATATATATATATATATATATATATATATATATGTATATATATATAGCGTGAGGCGTGCCTAGGGGGCGCTTGGCGTGCCTAGGGTGACTTCCAGATGCCTTAAGCACAAATTTACTGTCCCCGACAACAGGAATTACATACCTAAGGCTTTAAATATGTCAACACTAAATAGAACAAGAAACAATGCATTTAAATTGGATGACTTTAGATTCACGTAATGCCTGCGTAAATAATGATTTGAAAATGGGGATGGTAGATTTTGGAACTAATTACCGGGTAACGTAGTAGACGTTGGATCGCTTGATATGTTTAGACGTAATTTGAAAGTGATGAGTGTGTACCATAGTGGGCCTCCACACCAGGGCCTCCACACCAGGACCTCCACACCAGGACCTCCACACCAGGACCTCCACACCAGGACCTCCACACCAGGACCTCCACACCAGGGCCTCCACACCAGGACCTCCACACCAGGACCTCCACACCAGGACCTCCACACCAGGACCTCCACACCAGGACCTCTACACCAGGACCTCCACACCAGGACCTCCACACCAGGACCTCCACACAAGGACCTCTACACCAGGACCTCTACACCAGGGCCTCTACACCAGGACCTCCACACCAGGGCCTCCACACCAGGGCCTCCACACCAGGGCCTCCACACCAGGACCTCCACACCAGGACCTCCACACCAGGACCTCCACACCAGGACCTCCACACCAGGACCTCCACACCAGGACCTCCACACCAGGGCCTCCACACCAGGACCTCTACACCAGGACCTCTACACCAGGACCTCCACACCAGGGCCTCCACACCAGGGCCTCCACACCAGGGCCTCCACACCAGGGCCTCCACACCAGGGCCTCCACACCAGGGCCTCCACACCATGGCCTCCACACCATCAAGAAGAGCCACCATCAAAGACTGCCTCACACTGTGGTTTGATTCGAAAAAAACGAAAAGAAACATTTATAGCATCGATATCCCAGTCGATCTATATTCTTAGTGTTAAAGTGTTATTTGGAGATGATTTAGGATTTGATTACAATGACTATTTCCAGTATGATTATATTATTAAATATAATAAACACGCGTTACATAAAAAGTGTTTTGGTTTCTGATAAACCATTGATATAATAGATGCGATAAAAACCATTGATTGCCAATTTTTTATACAATCGTTAATACCATGAAAAAATATATTAAGACAAGCATAATGATTAATGAAACATATTGTATAATAATACAAACCAATTTTATTATACACATTCGCCCTTACACCCGGCAACACACTCACATTTGTGTTTTAAGTACACATGGAAGACAAAGACAATTTGATCGTCTATTCCATGGTTGCTCCAGCAAGCTTGACGCAGCAAGTCTGGAGAGGGTTGTGTGGGACCTGCCAAGGCAGTGTGCGGTCAGCCTTCACGGGCGGTGGGTGAAAACTTCTTCCGTCTCCCCCTATAACATCCTCAGCCACCCCACATCATAGGTTTTCTTAAAAAAAAACTTGTTATATAAGGAGAAATTATAAGTAACAAACTAGTGATACCCCTAGCGGAATATGACGACGCTGACTATTCCATTAATGTTTCACCCTAGAATAATCACCGCGTCAGTTTATTGGGTCTGTTTAATGTCAAAAGCGTGGGTTGGCCGGCTGTGTGGGGCCCGCGGTACTGTGGCCAGCTGAGCCCGGAGGTAACTGGAGCGGAAATTAGGACAAGACCTTCTTGGCGGCGTGGGGCATGACACCGCTCCTCCTGCTTCTGCTGTCGGGGCTCGCCTCTCCATCCCTTGCCAACTACCAGGTAACTCATCACTCTCCTAATCATTATTAGGCATTACCTTGGGCCTTTAGTTCTGCTGGAAAAGCATACCATTATGCTGTTGACCAGACCATATACTAGAAGGTGAAGGGACGACGACGTTTCGGTCCGTCCTGGACCATTCTCACAATCGACTTGAGAATGGTCCAGGACGGACCGAAACGTGGTCGTCCCTTCACCTTCTAGTGTGTGGTCTGGTCAACATACTTCAGCCCCGTTATTGTGACTCCTCGCCTGCATACCATTATGCTGTTCAGTTTTGGTCGCCATAGTATAGAACGGATATAAATTCATTAGAACAGGGTAGATAACAAATGGAATTCACTGGGCAGAGATGTTATAGGAGGCAGATTCCATACTCAGTTTTAAATGTAGAATTTAAAATTAAAATTGAGTCATTTAAAAATCAATCTAAACTCACGCTGTATGAAATGTCAAATTTATTACTAAGGAGCCGGTCGGCCGAGCGGACAGCACGCTGGACTTGTGATCCTGTGGTCCAGGGTTCGATCCCGGGCGCCGGCGAGAAACAATGGGCAAAGTTTCTTTCACCCTATGCCCCTGTTACCTATCAGTAAAATAGGCACCTGGGTGTTAGTCAGCTGTCACGGGCTGCTTCCTGGGGGCCAGGTCGAGGACCGGGCCGCGGGGACACTAAAGCCCCGAAATCATCTCAAGATAACCTCAAGATAAGGATAAAATCCCTGAAATCCTTGTACTGTATCCTTATTCCGCTTCCAGTAGATACGACATATGAGATTAAGAAACAAGTAGTGTATTGTGAAGACTAATAATAAATAGCAGCTCCCTATGACTTTAGTATCTCCATAGCTCAAACAATTATGTATTAACAAATAAACCTACCATTACTGTATAATGATTAACTGTAAATATATAGCTATTGAACAGAACATTCTCTGTAACTAGCTGACATTATAATTATAAGATGTGAAGGATAGATGAAATTGTTAATGTAATAATCTCAGTTGAGGTCTGATAAAGACCTTTTGTGCTCTCTCTAATCCTTTGTTATGCTACCACTCACAGGATGAGAATGGGGTGCACAGTAAACTAGCCGCCTCTGCCGACAACAATCAAAATCAAATCCAGTGTTGCAGCTTGAAATATTTGACCTCTCATTGTCTCAAATCCACTGGGATTCTTACATATTTTGCAGCTGTGTCGCATTCTCTAGACCGTCTAGAGGCATGTAAGAATTGTCGAAGTTCTCCGACTGATCTTCCCGAGAAGGCAAACCACATACAGTTTCCTGCCTCTCAGGTCCTCATTCACTGCTTGGTGAACAGCGGCATCAGGAGTATGGAATCCCGGTTTAATAGTGACTACACGAGCCACTGTGCCGCAGGCGCTCTTGTTATGCAATCCAACAGATGTGCTCAGTGTTGCTTGGCTCATAGATGAGCCTCAACGCTCACAAGCCTCGTCGCTGGGTTTGTTTTATTATGATAGATATTCTGTACTTTTTATAGTAACAACCGTTGGCAGCCTAATGGCTCAGAGCCTTAGAGACTCATTGTTTAAAATATTATTTCGTATTATTGTGAGGGATGATATATTGCTCCTACTAGTAGCAGCAGTTGTAGTAATAGTATAGTGAAAATATTGTTATATATAGTCTTTTTAGCTTAAAACTATAGCTTGAACATGATAGTACATGATATAACTTGAACATGAAAGTACATTATAGATACGACAGAGCCATGTGTGTATAGAGTGAAATATTTAAATAATTGTTTTGATTTTCTATTTTCATGGTCTACAGGTGCTATCAGGCACTATTCATATACACCTGTACATACTCACTTACTTTATGTTAGACGAACATTTGTCATGCCCTCCCAAGTGTTCAAATAAATGTATTAATTCACCTTTTCTCTAGCTTGCACGAGTGAACAACTAATCTAGCCAGAACACACGATAAATTACATCCCGCGTACGATTACTTCGTAGCCCGACTACGATGACAGGCGCTTGGCGAGCGCTTTGGCCTGGGTTCGTATCCTGGCCGGGGAAGATTGATTGGGCACCAATCCTTAAATGTAACCTCTGTTCACCCAGCAGTAAATGGGTACCTGGATGTTAAACGATTTGGTGAATCGTATTCCAGGGAAAAATTAGGATTAAGGACTTGTCCGAAACGCTATGCGTGCTAGTGGCTGTACAAGAATGTAAGAACTCTTGTATATATATTTTTATATAAACAAATAAAATAAATATATGACCTTACGAGTAAGAGAACACAGATCACGAACATATGAAGGAAAAACCGATCAACGACGCTTTCTCAAGAGCAAGATCGTGACTATTCACCAGGGCATGCGGGCGGAGGGGTGGGGTTCACCCGGGCATGTGGGGGATGATGGGGTTCACCCAGGCATGTGGGGGATGATGGGGTTCACCCGGGCATGTGGGGGAGGGGTTGGGGGTTCACCCGGACGTGGGAGGAAGGGTTCACCCGAGGCATTCTGGGAGAGAGACGGCCGTATCGCTTGACCGACAACTGATCCATTTTCATCCCACCGCACCTCTTCCACTACTCTACAAACCAAGTACTGTATGAGAAGTATTGGCATTGTAGCCAATATGAGAATTATATAGATTGACGAAATTAAGCCACCCAAGAGGTGGCACGAGCATGAATAGCCCGGTTTTATAATCCATACGAGTTTTCTGTTCACCTTGCAGTTCCTTATTAATGCATTTAATTGATCCAAAATATCAGCAAGATATCAAATTTAAGGACTTGGCTTCACTGTTTTTCACGACCTGGAAATCCTCACGATCTCTTAATAAGGTCAACAAAGATATCATACAGAGAAAGAAACCTAGTTCCCCGTTTTCTTTGATCGTCATCCAACACTTTAAAAATTACATTCATGAATCACATCTGGAAATATCTGAAACATAATATCCTTGAAATGTGGTGCTATCTAGTGAAGATTGGAGCAAGCGTGGTGTCGCGGACTCCATGTGGCCAGACGGACACGTGGAGTCAGTTTCGACAATTTCGGGAACCAGTCCGAAATTGCCACTGTCAGAAATATCGATAAATGTTCATTAGTGTTCGCTAACAAATTGATCGTCTCAGGTAATACGGAAGTGTCGATAACTGAGAAATTTTGCTGAAGAGGATGAGCTTAGATATGAAGCTTGTTTTCCATTATTGTCCCATAATATATTTCAGACAACACCTGCGCATGCGTGCGTCGGGTGCCCAGTAGACAACACCCGCGCATGCGTGCCTCGGGTGCCCAGCAGACAACACCTGCGCATGCGTGCGCCGGGTGCCCAGCAGACAACACTTGCGCATGCGTTTAAGTGTCCTAAATATTGTTTATTAAGTCCATAATATTATTTTTTATTAAATATTAAGTATCCTTAGTATTTTTGGTACTAATGTTTGGTGTGATTTACATGTTCTCTGGTTTCAAGTAATGTACTGAGAGTGGAGATGTTTGTCAGGGTGGGCTGTGTGTTGCGCTGGGCGGCGTTTGTGTTGAGCGGGACCTGTGTTGGGCTCGCACCTTGCCCTCCCTCTGCGCCCCGCCTCACGTCTGCTGCGCCTCGCCAGGTGAGTTAACGTGTCTGCTACCCCAGGTGAGTTGCTTAAGAGGCCCCTTAATCCCCCGTCCTCCCAAGGATGAGTTACTACTGCTGCTCCTTAGGTGAGTGGCGTCTCATTCTCAGGGAGTGATCAAGTTATAAGTATGATCTGTTCTTTCTGGTAGGTCACGTCTGCAGTTGGCTCTTTCAGGTAAGTTATCTCAGTTGAATCTCGGCTGATGCGTCACAGGCGAGTCACGTCCTACAAAACCAGGCGACGAGCGTCTGTTGATCCTCAAGTTTCCACATGTACTCCCAGGTGAGCCAGATAAGATTGTTTTTTTTTCCTGGACAGGAGAGCATCGTCTTCTGCATTATACCCTACTGCCCCTTCCCATTCATTGGAAAAATATAGCTCATATCTCGTCACGTGATATATATATATATATATATATATATATATATATATATATATATATATATATATATATATATATATATATATATATATATATATATATATATATATATATATATATATATATGGAAGCTTGAGTGGTCCCCCAAGCCCCAAATTACTTAAGAACTCTTTTACACCACCAGGGTTCGAACCTGCATTACCAGGGCTCACCCTCCCCCTTCTGGGGTACACAGTACCATAACACTTTAACGTATACGTCAAAAGTTTCATTAACACGAAGGTGAGCCGCCATAATACTTCTGATGAAATGGCCAACACTTCGGCAACTGTTCCACCTGTTAAACGATTTCACAGCTCACAAAGCAATTAAAAACAAAAGTCATGAGAGACATTACTGATAGACACGGGACCCTCCCCCCCCCCCCTTCCGATACCAAGCAGAAGATAGAGTTGACAGTCTATTATGGGGGTAGAAATAGCCTAAGCTACTCTATCCCTTTGAGATGTATTTCTTTCTTATCTCTATAAACATACTTGAACTTGAACAGTCTATTATAAGAGCAAGACAACTGCCAACTTGCTCATGAAGAACTCTTCCGACTCCAGCCTAAACGTCTTGAGAGTGATAAATGTCATCTTAGCCTTCACGTACTCACTTGGGGTGTGTCAGCCCCAACGATCTCAATATATAGGCAAGACAACAACATATCTTTCAAAGTGCCTGACAATGCACAAACATTTAGGGTCCACCAGGAAATACATAATCTCTACACAGAACCAGATCATCACACGGGCTATAGTATCCTGATCACCAACTCCGAAATAGTTGATAGACACAACAACAATAGAAGGTTAGTCATTGGCAAAACATTACACATCAAACAATCTCAAACAACAGTTGAGATTGTTTGATGTACCTGAATGCGAGCTGTCTGTGCACATTCAGGTACATTCTACCATCCTTAAGAGCCAAGTAGGGAATATCCACCACACACACACTGCACCAGCCACCATTAAAACATAAGAATTACAAGAGTTAGTCTGTTTGTTTGTCCAGGATAGAAGACCAGAATCTATGGTGTGTTCTATGGTGTGTAGCCCGACGTTTTTAGATGAAGAAAAATTAGGGTTTTCCTCTAATAATATAATCTCATGGCGGTAATATTGGTTGCATAAATGATTAGATGATACGTACCCATCAAAGGATGTACGATTCCAGCACAAACTACATCAAAACACATTATTTAGGCCCCCTAAAGAATGCGACGTCACCAAATTTAAGCTAACCTAACTCTTTTCATACGACAGAGGGGATAATAACAAAGAAATGTTGAAGTGTATGTGTAGAGAATTTGTCCTAATTATCACCAACCGGTGAACATGCTCCTTGCTTAATTATATGTCTCACTGTACGTGTCTGACCCCACCAGATAAACTTGTGGGAGCGACTGTGTCCAAGGATCAACTGCGAGAAGTGTGCCGGACGAGGAACAAGTGCTCGAGGGTTGGTGGTGAGTGCGGGACGACCCGGACCCCGTGCAACACCTGGCGGGAGAAGACCCTCTGTAAAGGCTTCTGCTCCTGCTGCCTGGGCGGTGAGTGCCTTCCCCTCCCCCACCGGCCACCTTCCGCGCCACTTCACTCTTGTAATTACAGGATATTAAGAAATATGTACACACTTTCTCTAAAACTGTGTGCGTGTGTGGCCCACACATTTCTCCGTTCCTACGATTTGGTTCCTTAGTTTTCCGCGTTTTAACAAAGTCCAATTCTTTAAGACCCGTTTTTTCTTTCGTAAATGTCGGTGGACAATATTACTGACTCATCCTAGATATGTTTGACCTATTACTTACATATCTGTGTATTGTAATTCTAATGGAATAATATTCTTATAGAATTACATTCTGCGTATTCCAAGAAGTCATTCATTTAATTTATTTATTATGCACCCCATTCCCATCCCGTGGCCGGTACTAGGTCAGGGTGAATGATCAGCCCTTACTCTCCGTCTCTCTTCAGTGGTACCCGATACTCTGGTCAGGCTTCGGGACGCGGAGGCAGACTCATTTGCCTGCTCTGAATGTCAAACATACGAGTGGGGAACACAGGAACCTGGATTAGAAGCATGTTATTAAGATGGAAATTCTGATGTGGTCGGGTTATGTTAGTCCGAGCTGATAGAAAACGAAATTTAAAGGCAATGAGATGGCGGAGGCATTATACTTAATGAAAGAAGAGTGGTATTCAGATAATGATTAGAGACTAGTATGATGGTAGAGTTGCATGAAGGCAATGAATGGAGAATGGTGAGAGGAATGAATGAAGAGTGGTATGAGGACAATGAAAGGTGTCTGATGCAGGGTGGACGGTCAGAGGCAAAGTTTATACTAATGCTCGCCGCTTCAGACCACAGATCGTGTGAGACGACGCCGACCTGCAAGCTTCAAGGAGGCTTCTGCTTCAAGGGCCGGTGGACCGCCTGCCGGCACGGCACCATACTCCAGGAAGCCTGCAAAAGGAACAAGTGCTTCTGCTGTGTTCCTAGTAAGTTGTACCGATCACTCATGTGAGCTCCTCTCTACACATTGTTAATCGAGCGCACCTCGTGAGCTCAAGAGTACACATGATCACTCTCCAAACTGTTCTTCTGTTCTTCTCCTCTCTGTTCTTCTCCTCCCACTCCACACATGCGTCACAGATTGTGCAACTGCCCTGCCGTGAGTCGTTTTCATACCTCACTGTCGTCTCGCAGTCGTACATAATAATTGGCATCACTATATATTTCAAGCGTTACAATGCACACGAATACTTTACAATGCAGGTGAATGCATTACACGACTGGTGAACCTATATTACAAGTGAAGACACGGCAGTGCAAACAAAGACAAATTTTAGCACCTCAGAAATATATATTTTTTGTTTTGTATGGTCTCTTCTCTTCCTTTACATCCAAGATCCATCGCATCTCTTTATAGCTGTGCTTGCTTGAGCCGCTTCACTAATCTATGGTTACATAGATTAGTGAAATGGACTTTCTTAAAGCTGCCTGGACCATGGAAACCAGGTGCTGTCTGTTTTATTTTATAAATTTATTAAGTTAATTACGGTTTAAAAGTTACAGCCCCGCTCCTATGCCAGGTAAGTCCATTACGGGGTCACCATAGCCGGTGCTACTTGCATCTTTTGGTTTCGAGTAGCTTTTGGTTTACTCCGAGGAAGGAGAGATAATAAACCTTGTCAGTAAAAACATAAACCATTGTAATGAAGACCAGGATGACATTATTCAGCATATTTTTTTTTCCAGGCAAGTGTTCGTGTGGAATATCCAACGGTGAGCGCATCGTCGGGGGCATGGAGGTGACGGTGCCCCACAAGTACCCATGGCTGGTGGGCCTCAAGACCCGTAAGGGCGGGGACACCTACTACTGCGGCGGGAGCATCATCACCTCTCGCTACATCCTCACTGCCGCGCACTGCCTCTATGATCAGAGCAACGGGAGAGTGCTCAAGCCCAAGCACTTGAGGGTGGGCGTGGGCGACCATAACCAAGCCTCCAAGGAGGATGACATACCTACAGTCACTTCCTTGGTAGACGTGGACAAAATAATTATACACGAGGATTACTCTTTCTTCGAGATTTACTACGACATAGGGCTGGTCCGACTCGCCCAAGCCCTGGATCTGACCTCTCATCTTCAGGTAAAGGCCGCCTGCCTGCCCACCGACCCCAGCAACCTGTACGAGGGCGTCACGGGGATGGCGTACGGCTGGGGCGTCACTTACATTGCCGAAGAGCGGCAGCCGGACGTCGTGCGAGAAGTGGCTCTCACCATATTGGATAAGGAATGTAAGGGAAAGAAGGTTGGCAGTATAAAAATATCGCCGCATATGGTGTGTGCTGGCGAGGAAGAAGGAGGGAAGGACTCGTGTCTAGGAGACTCCGGGGGACCTCTGACGGTGATGCAGGGTAATCGCCACGTCCTGGTCGGCGTCACGTCCTTCGGCTTCGGCTGTGGTCTCCCCGGCTCCCCTGGTGTTTACACCCGCGTCACATCATACCTCGAGTGGATTATGGCCAACGTTGAAGACACTTTTTGTAATTAAACGTTTTATAAAAAGATGTTTTGTACATTACGTGAATATATTTATGATTTTTACTGCAAACACGGCAAGAGTATTGTTATTACCTTCTTAATGCAGACGACGAGTCACAATAACGTGTGACTTCAAGATATGATGACGAAACGACTCATCAGAAGATGAGGAGACGACGACGTTTCGGTCCGTCCTGGACCATTATCAAGTCGAACTTGATAATGATCTAGGACGGACCGAAACGTCGTCGTCTCCTCATCTTCTGGTGTGTGTGTTGTTTAGCTCTCATTACCTTCTTATTGTTCATGTCTCACTCATAATGTTTGTCAACAAGCAATTTCCTCTACTCATAGCAAGAAGGTCACGTGTGTTCCATAGATAAGGGAGACCCAACAAGGTCACTCACACTCACTCCTACGATAACTAGTTGTATCCGACCACCTGACTCTGTACACCCCTCGTATAATTATATTTTGTGAAGGATATATGAAAGTGTTAATGTAATAATCTCCGTTGAGGTCTGTGTGCTTTCTGTAATTCTTTTTGCGCTACCGCTCACAGGTTGAGTATGGGGTGAACAATAAACTAGAAAGCCTCTGCCGGCAACAATCAAATCAGTCTCAGGTCGAAAGGGGCGGGGTGTGGTAGAGTGTGAGGCTGTGGGACGGGGTGTGGCAGGGTGTAGGGCGGGGTGTGGGGCGGGGTGTGGCAGGGTGTGGTAGGGTGTGGCAGTGTGGGATAGGCTGGTACTTGGTATCTTGGTGTGGGAGAATCGTGCTGGAGAGGATGAAGGCAGGATCAACAGAGTAAAGAAGGAAAGGTTAGAGTGCCAGAGGAGGAAATATTAGTAGACGGAGACGGCCCGTAAGGAAGAGCACGGGTGAGGCGGACTAACCTGAAGGAGTTAACCTAACTGGCCAGTCGGAAGGAATTAATCTGACCAACCTTCGGGAGTTAACATAAGTGAACAACCTGTGAGAGTTAACATAAGTGAACAACCTGTGAGAGTTAACATAAGTGAACAACCTGTGAGAGTTAACCTAACTGATAAAGCCAGTGTTCAAATGAACTTGGAAGTAAAGCGTGTTTTCTTGACGGCCATCTCTGTAATATAAGTGAGTGTTTAACACTGGCATATACCTGTTTGTATATGTGTATCACTAACCATGAAAGGGTTCGAATCCTCCTCATGGTTCCAACTGATTTTCTCATTAATACATCACGTTAATTTGATTTCATTATGCATTTCAAGTGAGCGTTGGTAGTGGAACTCCTTTCCCGGCAGACGAGGAGTCACAATAACGTGGCTGAAATATGTTGACCAGACCACACACTAGAAAGTGAAGGGACGACGACGTTTCGATCCGTCCTGGACCATTCTCAAGTCGATTGTGTACATGTATCCAAAGACCATTCTCACAATCGACTTGAGAATGGTCCAGGACGGATCGAAACGTCGTCGTCCCCTCACTTTCTAGTGTGTGGTTTGGTCAACTTCTTTCCCACACCAGAGTGCACGAGAGGAGTGTGTGAAACCCCCTAGCGGATTCAGTTGTATCCTAGGTTACATGACTTATTGCATATTGCATTTAGTCCAGTGGTTTAAGGTGTGTGCCTGGGAGTAGTCAGGGGAATAGGGAATAAGCCCTTAACTAAAGACCATTATCACTATCGAGCCTCCACTGCAAGGTACTCGAAAGAATGATAGGGATAAACTTAATTAAACACATAGAGAAGATTAGATATGCAAACGAGAGGGCATAGAGAAACTGAAGGCTTAATTCAGTCCCATAGAGTCAGACAAATCTTTTAGAGTTAGAGAAGTCAGTAAGTGAAATAAGTTAGACGTAGTCGCTAAAGCTAACTCAATACAAAAGTTAATGTAAATATTATAATAAACGAACGTTTAGAAGGCGGAGCCAAGTGCCGAGCTCTTCAAGTACACTTACCTGAATAAACCTAAGTACATACACACACGCACAGTTAATTTGACAATTGAGAGGCGGGACCAAAGAGCCAAAGCTCAACCCCCTCAAGCACAACTGGGTGAGTACACACACACACACACACACACACACACACACACACACACACACACACACACACACACACACACACACACAGGTGGAAACTGAGTGCCCAAATGAGCCACAGAGATATTAGAAAGACCTTTTTTAGTGTCAGAGTGGTTGACAAATGGAATGCATTAGGAAGTGATGTGGTGGAGGCTGACTCCATACACAGTTTCAAGTATAGATATGATAGAGCCCAATAGGCTCAGGAATCTGTACACCTGTTGATTGACGGTTGAGAGGCGGGACCAAAGAGCCAGAGCTCAACCCCCGCAAACACAACTAGGTGAGTACAACTAGGTGAGTACACACACACACACACACACACACACACACACACACACACACACACACACACACACACACACACACACACACGCACACACACACACACACACACACACACACACACACACACACACCATTTCATTAAGTGACCGACGATTGAAAGAGTGGGTTCCAAGAGTAGGTGCTCGATCCTGCGGGTACAGTTAGGTGAGTACAATTACGTGTTTACACACACCCCAACAAAAACAG
>NC_091186.1:18564766-18729766 GCF_040958095.1 Procambarus clarkii
GTTATTTTTACCTGAAGGCTGGAGGCATCGAGCTAGTGCCAGCCCAAGTTTCACAAACAACTGCCATACACTCTGGTGGAGCAAATGGCGTTCTCTACCAAATTCTTCCTTCAAATACACAAGAAAATCTCAATAACGGACTCACAATATCACGTTACCGTGATTTCCTTGTGTAATCTCAACCATTTAGCAACATCTATCACACACTCAAGTACTTCAACCATCCTTAAAAACAAAGCAGAATATCCAGCGCACACTACCATGTCCACCGTCGATTGGGAAACCCCTTACTATACCGTAGTCTTCATGGTTATATATATATATATATATATATATATATATATATATATATATATATATATATATATATATATATATATATATTTCGTTGCTCCTGCTAACCACTTCCCTTCTGCCTCATAAGATGTTGACAGAGTCAACGAAACGCATCTCATAGCATCAATCCATATACAGTTTTAAAATGAACTTAAGAGAATTAATTTTTCAACTTCCTTCTCACGTGAAGAACATAAGAAATATAGAAAAGATTCTTACTACAATCATTGATCTGACCCTTTGTCATATTGAATGTGGATAAATGGACATAACAAAGTGGATATTAATAATATTAAATATATAGTATCAACACAAAATAGAACGTGACATAATCGATATAATTTGAATAAGTTTAGATTTAGGAAAGACCTGGGTAAATACTGGTTTGGAAACAGGGTTGTTGATTTTGGGAACAAATTGCCGAGAACTATAATAGACGTTGAGTACTTGATTGTTTCAAGCTTAGGTTAGACATTAATATATGAAGGAGGTCTGGTTGGATATCAATTGAAGCTGCCTCGTATAGGCCAATAGGTTCTCTGCAGCTTCATTTATCCACATGTTCTTATGATCTTAAGTCCAAAGACATGTAACAAGGCTCGTTCGAGAGTTAAGAAATAACTGAGGTATGAAGACAGACTGAGAGAACTGGACCTCACTACACTGGAGGAGGGAAGGAACAAGGAGGACATAATAACGACGTACTAGAGTCTTAGGGGAATTGACAGTGTATACGCAGAAGCAATTTTATTATTATTATTTTCTACCACAGACGTGGCCACACATTTGTAATGCTAACCAGCATACATACATTTTCTTCTGTCCTCCATGGACAGGGTTAGAGAAGTGGTTCAAGGGTTTATTGAACAATCAACCACAGAAGGTGATTCGGTGCTTTTAAAATGCTAAGCTAACCTACATACGTAAATACATAGATATATAGATTTACGTATGTCCTACATAAAGTGTTCGATGTGTCTTTTACATAGTGTCATTAATGTGCATTTATAAAGGTGAAATGTAATTCTGATCAGCTTCCATATATACTTTATACACATACATATACATACATACATGTCAAAGAGCCAAAGCTCAACCCCCGCAAGCACAATTAGGTGAGTACACACACAGCAATGTTGGCGTTTAGGAACAGCCAAACGAAGCAACGTGGAAACTGGAAACACATATGTCTCAAATATGTCCGAGGGCCGTTTTTTCCTTGTCTTAGAGCCGTAAATAAGTGGAACAGACTATGTTAAAAAATATTCAAAGCCAATGTGAAACACAGTTTTAATTGTAAACATAAGAAAAACGAGTGAAATGAATCATTGCATTGAACTACTGAAGGTGGGAAGGCGGCGCTTAAGAACAGACGCTCACGCTTACAAGTGCATCAAGGTGAGCACACTGGAAGTGCTTACCTGTGAGTTACGGGGAAGTGCATTCTAGCAGTTTATTCCTCGCATACTTGTCTTGCTCAGGCCGGACGCGTTGTGCATTCTGGCGTCCGAAACGTGTGGATGGAACTGGTTTCCACATCTTCGTTCAGTACACGCCACTTGTTGTCCACCTCATACAGCTGTATTTTCCTACACTAGGACCCCCCCCCCTCATCCTCCCCCACACCCCCCCCCCCCCCACCCGCCTCATCCTCCCCCACACCCTCTGTTACGTCTACTTGCTGACTTTCCATATAAATTTCTCTCCCACGTGTTGTTCTCTACTCGCGGCATTTTATTCTCTTGACAGCTCTGTTTCTTAGAGGTTTCTCAACTAACAGCACTAATTATTATTCAATATTTGTATGTAGATAAGCAAATAAATAAGTAAACCTATTTTGTTTAAATGTTTCTATTATTTTAAAGACAAGACAACACACAGACCAAAACTTGCTGTATTTCTTGCCTACACTGGACTCTCTCTCTCTCTCTCTCTCTCCCTTCATTCCTATCCCACTCCATCCCAACCTTTCCACACTTCCACCTCCACCACAATTCGTCCCTCCACCACAACCCGTCCCTGCACCACAACCCCCTTCCACCTCCACCACAACCCGTCCCTGCACCACAACCCGTCCCTGCACCACAACCCCCTCCCTGCACCACAACCCCCTTCCACCACCACCACAACCCGTCCCTGCACCACAACCCCCTTCCACCTCCACCACAACCCGTCCCTGCACCACAACCCGTCCCTACACCACAACCCCCTTCCACCTCCACCACAACCCGTCCCTGCACCACAACCCGTCCCTACACCACAACCCCCTCCCTGCACCACAACCCCCTTCCACCACCACCACAACCCGTCCCTGCACCACAACCCCCTTCCACCTCCACCACAACCCGTCCCTGCATCACAACCCGTCCCTGCACCACAACCCCCTCCCTGCACCACAACCCCCTTCCACCACCACCACAACCCGTCCCTGCACTACCACCACAACCCGTCCCTGCACCACAACCCCTCCAAGCACCACAACCCCCTTCCACCACAACCCGTCCCTGCACCACAACCCCCTTCCACCACCACCACAACCCCTCCCTGCACCACAACCCCCTTCCACCACCACCACAACCCCTCCCTGCACCACAACCCCCTTCCACCACCACCACAACCCCTCCCTGCACCACAACCCCCTTCCACCACCACCACAACCCCTCCCTGCACCACAACCCCCTTCCACCACCACCACAACCCCTCCCTGCACCACAACCCCCTTCCACCACCACCACAACCCCTCCCTGCACCACAACCCCCTTCCACCACCACCACAACCCCTCCCTGCACCACAACCCCCTTCCACCACCACCACAACCTGTTTCCTCTCTCGTGCGTCGTCCCCTCACCCAGGGGGCTCGACTCTACCAGAAGTGAGTGTAAGCTGTGTTTATATCAGCCACACTTGTAGATGGGTCGGGGAGAGCTCGTGGTGTTTCTCATATGCTGGTCGTGGCTACAGATACGTGACTGTTGTTAGTGCTACACAAACAAAAATTAATCAAGCTTGTGTGCTCTAGAATATAAACTTGGACTAGATACACCAGAGGTATAGTGTATAATGTAGACAATAACCCAGCTTAAACAGGTGGGCAAGCGAAGCTTAGTCAGTGTACACTTTACCGAAGTAGTAGCTCAGTGTAAACTGCCAGTCTATCTGTCCACGACTGGAGGCCTGACGCTCGGGGCTAGCCTCATGCAACTCCGCCTGGTGAGTTGTAATTGTATGGGGATCGGGTCATAGGAGAGTCGGAACAAACCCCCAATGACCCCCTTTAAGATGGATCGGCTCCTATTGTAAATCCCAGCCACTACTGAGAAAGTCTGAAATGAGGGATCTATTTTCCAGCGAGTTTTTCAGCTGTCGTAATATCCCAACTTACGCACAACGTAACTATAATTTTTGTTTACAACGTTGTTACAACATACAACAAGTTGTGGTTCCATATGTGTGTTTGCTGGAATTACTAATATATATATATATATATATATATATATATATATATATATATATATATATATATATATATATATATATATATATATATATATATATATATATATATATATATATATATACTTATACTTTTTTCTTTTGTTTCATGGAAAACACAGTATGACGAGTTGAACCGAAAAGTACATTACACTTTCGAATTGAATTTAGAATATATTTAGAATATACAAACTGAGCAGGTGTACAGCTGCATCAGTGTACTGGCAACAGGTGTCTTGGTGACGAGGCACCTGTTGCTGAGGTCACTGACACTACCACACCTCTGTTCTTCCATCTACCCATATCTCTATCCCTCCATCTATCCCTCCATCTATCCCTCTATTTTTCTATTTAACACACAGACACTCTCTCTTATACATATAGATAGGATTTAACTATTGAGGTTAGGGCAGTTCTGTAAATGAGAACTAGTATGGGTCCCAGCATCGCTCCTCGAGGTACTTCGTCTGTTGCTCTATCCCAGTCCGCCTTCTCGTCTCTCACTGTCACTCTCTGTCTCCTGTCTCTTAGGTTTTCCCTTACCCATATGCCAGGGCTATCCCACTTGCCTGCCTGCCTCTCAAGTTCGTGTAGAAGTCTATAGTTTGGAACTGTGTCAAAGGCTTCTTGGCAGTCCAGAAATACGCAGTCTGTCTAACCTTCTCTGTCTTGTATTGTTTTTGTTACTTCATCATAGAACTCCAGTAGGCTCATTAGGCATGATTTCCTTTCCCCTAAAGCCCTGCTGGTACTTGTTTGAATTCTTAATTCAAAGTTTTAACCAGTCCTATTCTTTTTTTATTTTGTGTACCTTGCAGGGGGATGCCCATTAGTGACTTCTGCTCTGTAGTTAAGTGCCTTCTCTATATCCCCTTTCTTGTATATTGGTTCAACTGCTGGAAAACCTGCTCATGCAAATGAATCATTAAAGAGCAGAGTTAGAGGTATGTAGAGGGTCTGTGCCGCCTCTTCCGACATCCATGGTGATTGTCTGGTCCAATAGCTTTAGTTTCATCTAGTGGTGATAGTTATCTCATGACTTCCACCGGTGGGTGACAATGTTGGTGGGTCGGTCAGCTGGATCCAGAGGGTGGTGGTGGGTGGCAGTGTGGGTGTGTGTGAGTGGGCTCGACCCAGAGGGTGGTGGGTGGCAGTGTGGGTGTGTGTGAGTGGGCTCGACCCAGAGGGTGGTGGGTGGCAGTGTGGGTGTGTGTGTGAGTGGGCTCGACCCAGAGGGTGGTGGGTAGGTCAGGTCGGGAAGGTGCCGAGGTGCTGGAAGTGGAGAGACGAGTGTGGGTGAACGACCGGTTGAAACACTGAACATTGTCAATGTGCTATGGCCAGCAGACTCTCTGCTAACAGCGGACCGGCCAGAAGTGGGGTTTATTCTTTTGACGGCATTGTTTGTTATCCCCATACTACATACACAAATACTATAATGAGAGAGTTATAGGTTGATGGTCGAGTTTGTTTTGGAGGGTAAGTTTTCAAGATCATTGAGGTCAAATTAGTTCATACTGTGTTTCTGTATGATTTTAGACCTTATTAACATGCAAGTGTTCCCAGCCTCTGTATTTATCTGGTAAAATTTCATATTTCCCATCTATGTATTTCGTAATATAACACATAATTTGCAATCCCATAAAACATAGTTGTCCATCTCCTTGAGGCTAGATTTATTATACATCCCTGTGATGAGTCTAGCCAGCGAGGGTGCAGAAGATAAAATGTCTAACTCATCTGTATATGAGTTGATATGCCAGCTGGGTTGTGGGAGTCAGTGGCATCAACCCCCACGGGCTAAATGTTCATTTGTGCTTTCTTCTCCTTTTTGAAGTCAATGTGCCAGGCGTCCTCAGTTCACAAGCTTCAAAGAAGCTGCTCGAACTGTAGGCAGCCTTGTTCAGAACTGGAATCTTTTATGTTCTTGCTCTACCTGTGGCCTCATTTTACGCTGGTGGTACAGCGTGAGGGTTTGTCTCTGGTTGGCGGCAACATCTTCTCACTCTTGACGGCCTTACTTTTCAACGATAGGCTACCTGGTACCTGGTTGATACCTGGTTGTATCAACCAGGTATCAACCATATAGGCTGCTCAGGTCTACCATTCAGGTCACACAGCAATTATTGAATTCAGGTTCTGCTTCATAACAAATGCCATCGACAAGGAGTGGTTGGCACTGTAAAAGTTTCTCAACACGACTTTATATTTGACTGAAGCTGGGCTGGATATCCCTGAGAGGCAGAGTCTCTGCTACTGCTTGTTTTCATTCCAGCGACCATGCACCCTTATGGGCTGGAGAACCAGCCTGGCATGTGTCTCTTCGTGGTTGCCTCGAAGCACTAATATTTTCCCTCGTTGTTGACTTCGCATTTGTAATATCAGAGAATCGACTTTATCTTATCAAGTTGGTCATATCTTCATCAATGACAAACGAACTGCCATTGATGAAGATATATCTGTGATTCATCTTTCTCAGGCTTCCACCCATGCCATCTTGTTTAAGTGGTATTCATTGTGAACATTTCCTCTTTTTCCCTCACACCGTTCATCACCCTAAGTATTTTATACGTCTCTATCATGTCTCCACTCTCTCTCTCTATCTCCTCTTTTCAAGCTTCGTCAGCTCTAGTTCTTTTAGTCTTCCTTCATTCCCCATCCCTCGCATTACTGGAACGAGCCTCATTACAAACTTCTCACAATTATGGAATCTGACATTTCCGCTGGACAGAGCTTTACATGCTTTCTTATTTAGCTTCCTGAATGATATTTTGACTTTCGCAAGTGTAGAGTATACTGCTGTTGCTGTCATATTTATATGAGACTCCAGAGTTTCTTTTGGGGCTATGTCCACTCCCAGGTCGTTTTCTCTAGTCGTTATAGGGAGATAGTTTCCCTTCATTGTGTACTTTCCTTTTGGGCTCCTGTCACCTGTTCTCATTTCCATCACCTTACACCTGTTGTAATCTAGTAGCCATTTCTCGGACCAAATCTGCATCTTGTCTGAGTCATCGTGGAGTATCTTACAGTCCTCAACTGTCTGAACGCTTCTCGTTAATTTTGCATAGTCTGCAAACATCAACTTATAAATCTCAATTCTTGTAGCAATTGCATTAAAGTCAATGATAAATAGTTTAGGTCCCAGTATTGATCCCTGAGGTACTCCACCTGTTACCCTTCGCTAGTGTTTGACTCCTTTGTCTCCTGTCTGTTAGCTATTTCCTTAACTATGTTAGAACCCTTTTATTTACTCCCATCTGCCTCTCAAGTTTCTCTTTCACATTGTAAAACACAAAAGGAAACTTGTGAACGTACAGAGGTTTGCACCTGGATTGGTGTCAGAATTGAGAGGACTTAGCAATGAGGACAGGTTAGGGAAACTCAACCTCACGAATTAGTAGAAAGAAGAAACAGAAGGGGAATATGATCTCTACATGCTAGATACTAAGGGCAGTATCCAATATGAACAAGAGCTACCTCAGTTCTTCCTCAGCATCAGTGGAAGCTGGATACACAACTGAGTAGCAGAGATGTAAGGAAGTTCTCCCCCCCCCCCTTCACTGCCTCCCTGCACGGGTAGTCTGCAAGAGGAATGCCTTGAAGGAAGAAGTTGTCGAAGCAACTTACATCTCAAACTATAAGGAATATTCTGGTGGAAACTTAAACATCAGAAGATATATATATATATCGCACTAGGTATAAATAGCAAAGAGGCGCGGCATACAGAGAAAATTAATTAACTTATTTATTTATTCATTTACAATACTGTACAACTTTTCTTTTTAAGGAGAAGTGCCAAGCCATTACGACTATATAGCACTGGGAAGGGGTCAGGATAAGGACTTAGGATGGGACGGGGGAAGGAATGGTGCCCAACCACTTGGATGGTCGGGTATTGACCGCCGACCTGCAGGAAGCAAGACCGTCGGTCTACCGTCCAGCACAAGTGGTTGGTAGAGTACAATGGTTTGTGTAAGTACATATTTGGTGATTAAATGACACATTCTTGTAAAGGCACTAACACTTAGTAACTGGAATACTGGTTCATCTTGGCGACCAGCAGCAGTCTGGTCACCTGCTCCGCCTCGGGTCCGCCTTAACTTGTTATGCTACTTATTTTGCTGGGTCTGGACGCTGTCGTCTGGCCGTATGCAGACGGTTTGTAACGCACTTATCGCCCGCGGTCACGGAGAAAGTTGATAAAGTTGATAGATTTTATACGTTTTCTGGCGAGGAGACGCACGCCCAACCTCCTTGACTCGCTTGGTAGAGCGACGGTCTCGCTTCTTGCAGGTTGGCGTTCAATCCCCCGGCCGTCCAAGTGGTTGGGCACCTTTCCGTTCCATCTCTCTTATCCCAAATCCCTATCCTCGTTTCTCCCAAGTGCTATATAGTCGTAATGGTTTAGCGCTTTCCCAGCCCCGCTCCTGTGCCAGGTAAGTCCACTACGGGCTCACCATAGCCCGTGCTGCTTGGAACTTTTTGTTCCCAGTAGCTGAATCTAAAACAACAACAAACAGCGCTTTCCCCTGATACTTACCATACCTACCTTAGCGAGGAGGTGTCTGGTGACGGCTTGGCCCAAAGGCACCAGAGGTTAGCGGGTCTTGGTGGTGTGCCCTCAGGGTATGGTGGGCTCCTGGTGTGCCCTCAGGGTATGGTGGGCTCCTGGTGTGCCCTCAGGGTATGGTGGGCTCCTGGTGTGCCCTCAGGGTATGGTGGGCTCCTGGTGTGCCCTCAGGGTATGGTGGGCTCCTGGTGTGTCCTCAGGGTATGGTGGGCTCCTGGTGTGTCCTTGGGGTATGGTGGGCTCCTGGTGTGTCCTCAGGGTATGGTGGGCTCCTGGTGTGCCCTCAGGGTATGGTGGGCTCCTGGTGTGTCCTCAGGGTATGGTGGGCTCCTGGTGTGTCCTCAGGGTATGGTGGGCTCCTGGTGTGTCCTTGGGGTATGGTGGGCTCCTGGTGTGTCCTCAGGGTATGGTGGGCTCCTGGTGTGTCCTCAGGGTATGGTGGGCTCCTGGTGTGTCCTCAGGGTATGGTGGGCTCCTGGTGTGTCCTCAGGGTATGGTGGGCTCCTGGTGTGCCCTCAGGGCATGGTGGGCTCCTGGTGTGCCCTCAGGGTATGGTGGGCTCCTGGTGTGCCCTCAGGGTATGGTGGGCTCCTGGTGTGCCCTCAGGGTATGGTGGGCTCCTGGTGTGCCCTCAGGGTATGGTGGGCTCCTGGTGTGCCCTCAGGGTATGGTGGGCTCCTGGTGTGCCCTCAGGGTATGGTGGGCTCCTGGTGTGCCCTCAGGGTATGGTGGGCTCCTGGTGTGCCCTCAGGGTATGGTGGGCTCCTGGTGTGCCCTCAGGGTATGGTGGGCTCCTGGTGTGCCCTCAGGGTATGGTGGGCTCCTGGTGTGTCCTTGGGGTATGGTGGGCTCCTGGTGTGTCCTCAGGGTATGGTGGGCTCCTGGTGTGCCTTCATGGTGAAGTGCCGGAGGACACTAGATGACTTTGTTTGCGATTTTGCCCATTTGGGCAGGAGTTTAGGCGAGGCAAAATTTTTGCCTTGACTACCCAGTGTGCTTCGTGTGGGGCCGGTGCTCGGCTCTCTCTTTCACCCTCACGCCCCTGTTCACCTAGCAGTAAATAGGCACCTGGGAGTTAGACAGATGCTACGGGATGCTTCTTAGTGGTGTGTAACAAAAAGAAGGCCTGGTCGAGGACCGGGCCGCGGGGACGGTAAGCCCCGAAATCACCTCAAGATAACCTCAAGATAACCTCAAGATAACCCGTAGTAACAAACAGGTAAGCACCGATGCGGATTGAAGTGATATTGTTTACCGGCTTCACATATCAAGTGATTATATATATCCACCACATTTATTATACAGCATTTGATTATCGTTTCATCCTCCCAGCTGGGAGTTGGATTCTACAACAGGTGTTGTAGCGGTGATCTCATGCTGGGAGGCCGGAGAGTAACGTGGCCACACTCACAGAACACACCAGTCAGTGAGACAGGCTCAGTGAGACAGGCTCAGTGAGACAGGCTCAGTGAGACAGGCTCAGTACTCTGTGGGCGAACAGCCTTACCTGAGGGTCGTGTGGCTCTTCTTACCTGGGCGTGGTGTGACCCTCCTCACTCTTGCCAGTCAACATCTAAGACGTAGAGCGACTTAGGAACCATACTTGGCAATCGTAAAGTCCGGGAAAGTGGAACAGAAATATTCTACGATCCAAAAATCAGAGAAAGTACTCAACGGCTCTCAGGTTCTGGCAGATGCGGCAGAATGAGACCACTGGTGGCTGTTGTGGCCTTCCTCACCCTAGCAGTAATTGTTTCAGCCAAGCCACAGGTAGTGTCAAACACCTCATGTTGTTCCTCACAGGTAGTGTCAAACACCTCATGTTGTTCCTCACAGGTAGTGTCAAACACCTCATGTTGTCCCTCACAGGTAGTGTCAAACACCTCATGCTGTCCCTCACAGGTAGTGTCAAACACCTCATGTTGTCCCTCACAGGTAGTGTCAAACACCTCATGTTGTCCCTCACAGGTAGTGTCAAACACCTCATGTTGTCCCTCACAGGTAGTGTCAAACACCTCATGTAGTCCCTCACAGGTAGTGTCAAACACCTTATGTTGTCCCTCACAGGTAGTGTCAAACATCTCATGTTGTTCCTCACAGGTAGTGTCAAACACCTCATGTTGTTCCTCACAGGTAGTGTCAAACACCTCATGTTGTCCCTCACAGGTAGTGTCAAACACCTCATGTTGTCCCTCACAGGTAGTGTCAAACACCTCATGTTGTTCCTCACAGGTAGTGTCAAACATCTCATGTTGTTCCTCACAGGTAGTGTCAAACATCTCATGTTGTTCCTCACAGGTAGTGTCAAACATCTCATGTTGTTCCTCACAGGTAGTGTCAAACACCTCATGTTGTCCCTCACAGGTAGTGTCAAACACCTCATGTTGTTCCTCACAGGTAGTATCAAACACCTCATGTTGTCCCTCACAGTTAGTGTCAAACACCTCATGTTGTCCCTCACAGGTAGTGTCAAACACCTCATGTTGTTCCTCACAGGTAGTGTCAAACACCTCATGTTGTCCCTCACAGGTAGTGTCAAACACCTCATGTTGTCCCTCACAGGTAGTGTCAAACACCTCATGTTGTTCCTCACAGGTAGTGTCAAACACCTCATGTTGTCCCTCACAGGTAGTGTCAAACACCTCATGTTGTTCCTCACAGGTAGTGTCAAACACCTCATGTTGTCCCTCACAGGTAGTGTCAAACACCTCATGTTGTCCCTCACAGGTAGTGTCAAACACCTCATGTTGTTCCTCACAGGTAGTGTCAAACACCTCATGTTGTCCCTCACAGGTAGTGTCAAACACCTCATGTTGTCCCTCACAGGTAGTGTCAAACACCTCATGTTGTCCCTCACAGGTAGTGTCAAACACCTCATGTTGTCCCTCACAGGTAGTGTCAAACACCTCATGTTGTTCCTCACAGGTAGTGTCAAACACCTCATGTTGTCCCTCACAGGTAGTGTCAAACACCTCATGTTGTCCCTCACAGGTAGTGTCAAACACCTCATGTTGTTCCTCACAGGTAGTGTCAAACACCTCATGTTGTTCCTCACAGGTAGTGTCAAACACCTCATGTTGTTCCTCACAGGTAGTGTCAAACACCTCATGTTGTTCCTCACAGGTAGTGTCAAACACCTCATGTTGTTCCTCACAGGTAGTGTCAAACACCTCATGTTGTCCCTCACAGGTAGTGTCAAACACCTCATGTTGTCCCTCACAGGTAGTGTCAAACACCTCATGTTGTCCCTCACAGGTAGTGTCAAACACCTCATGTTGTCCCTCACAGGTAGTGTCAAACACCTCATGTTGTCCCTCACAGGTAGTGTCAAACACCTCATGTTGTCCCTCACAGGTAGTGTCAAACACCTCATGTTGTCCCTCACAGGTAGTGTCAAACACCTCATGTTGTCCCTCACAGGTAGTGTCAAACACCTCATGTTGTCCCTCACAGGTAGTGTCAAACACCTCATGTTGTCCCTCACAGGTAGTGTCAAACACCTCATGTTGTCCCTCACAGGTAGTGTCAAACACCTCATGTTGTTCCTCACAGGTAGTGTCAAACACCTCATGTTGTTCCTCACAGGTAGTGTCAAACACCTCATGTTGTCCCTCACAGGTAGTGTCAAACACCTCATGTTGTCCCTCACAGGTAGTGTCAAACACCTCATGTTGTCCCTCACAGGTAGTGTCAAACACCTCATGTTGTCCCTCACAGGTAGTGTCAAACACCTCATGTTGTCCCTCACAGGTAGTGTCAAACACCTCATGTTGTCCCTCACAGGTAGTGTCAAACACCTCATGTTGTCCCTCACAGGTAGTGTCAAACTTAAAAAAAGGAAAGAACCTACTTAGTAAGAATATAGACAAAAAATATTCAATAAATTCAATGATATATAACTTTGCACACACAGATTTACACTTAAACAGAATAAATATCACACCTAGAATATTTTCTCTGTAGCCATGAAAAGTGCACTTTAAGCAATCTTAACTCTCATCAACTCCTTACACGGGCATTTTTGGTCAATAAAAATGTAAATGTCAATCACCGAATAATTCACAGGAAGTTGATCAGGTCATAATTAATTACTGGAAACATCTCATTACAGTTCAGACACCTAGGTGTGGGGGGGGGGGTATTTGGGTCTCAGCCAGGACTTTCCTACACATTTTTGTTATTGTAACGATCGTAGGCGGAGTGGGTACAGTACTGAGCTTGCTAGTGTTGTGTTTACAGAGTTTCTCGAACTATATTTCATTTGAAATATCTCACTTACACTCTTTTGTATATTCCACTCCCTATAATCTCTTGAGCCGTACTAATAGGTTGCTATAGGATCACACCTGTGAGGGTATTAGGAAGGTGATTATCTAAGGCCACTGTCAGGCTTTATCATTTACTTACACACAGTAAATACTCTGGTAACATAATAGTTTTATTCAATTCTAGGTCAAATCTAACTCTTGATACTTGGCTACACCTTTTTTCCTAAGTCTTCAGTGACTTATATACCTTCGGTTGTAGTCACGTCACCGATTACCAGATCCGATCCTGTGATTTGTCGATATCATCACCCCGCTCGAACCAGATTGCAAGTTACGAATGGAATCTAAAACAATTTTATTTTACTAACTGACCTTTGGGGGTGTGTGATTGCTTACCAGTCTCTTATGGCGGATCTGTATAAGTGTTAGTCTGTGCTTGTTAGCCTGTGAATCAGGAGCATTAGCGGACTATTCCTAACCTTCACTAAACATGAAGTGTCCGGAGCGCGACGAGTCTCTCTCTTTCCAATTATCTGAACTCTCATTATCGATTAAGTCCCCTAAACATGTGAAGTTCCTTCGGCAATGTGATCTAACGGATGTATTGTGTTTGTCTTCTTCAGAAGACTTGCGAGGCGCGTGGCGGGAGATGTTTGAAGAGCGGCAGGAAAGGATGTCTGACGGTGGCCACACAGAGCTGCCCAACCGGAGCCACCTGCTGCCAGCCAGGTGAGTTTCCCCTCTCCTCCTGCTGGCGTCCCCTCCTGCTGGCGTCCCCTCCTGCAGGCGTCCCCTCCTGCTGGCGTCCCCTCCTGCTGGCGTCCCCTCCTGCAGGCGTCCCCTCCTGCTGGCGTCCCCTCCTGCTGGCGTCCCCTCCTGCAGGCGTCCCCTCCTGCTGGCGTCCCCTCCTGCTGGCGTCCCCTCCTGCAGGCGTCCCCTCCTGCTGGCGTCCCCTCCTGCAGGCGTCCCCTCCTGCTGGCGTCCCCTCCTGCTGGCGTCCCCTCCTGCAGGCGTCCCCTCCTGCTGGCGTCCCCTCCTGCAGGCGTCCCCTCCTGCTGGCGTCCCCTCCTGCTGGCGTCCCCTCCTGCAGGCGTCCCCTCCTGCTGGCGTCCCCTCCTGCTGGCCGCCCTCCGCAGCCCCCTACGGCTCTAATACATTCCAGTATTGGTTACATTAAATAGGCTATAGGAATTTACACAACTATCTTGTGTACAGGTTCAAAATATCTGTCAACCGGTCCACACACTGGATTATTCATCCAGGGTGTGGACTACTCATCCAGGGTGTGGCTTATTCATCCAGCGTGTGGATTATTCATCCAGTGCAGACACTGGACCCTAATTGGTTCACACAATATACCCTAACTGGTCCATATATTAAGCTTAGAGCTAACATCCTAAACTTGGAAACCCTTTATTCCATCCAATGGATTAGTCTAGGTCCTTGCGCCCAAAGTTAGAGCCTTCTCAGTCGATGAAGCTTGACCATCTCTTGCCACAGCTTGGAACATGTATGCGTTGAACAAGGCATGAACGAAGGGCGGCCAGCAACTCCATGTGATGAAGACCGGAACGACGAAGCAGGGTCCCAGGCGAAGCCGGTGAATACACAGTGCAGCAACAATATTGTTTGGACAGCACTTACAGAATCATGCGCTGAGCAGCGCCCCCGAGCAAGTGTATGGGACTATAAGGTCTGAGTCAGGCTGCGGAGCAAGCCAGTCTCAGGCAAGTGACATATAGGACAACTAAGACACGTAATAGAAAAAAACAGAACCTACCTTGCGTTACCTTACGATGATTTCGGGGCTCAACGTCCACGCAGTCCGGTCCTCGACCAGGCCTCCTCGTTGGTGGACTGGTCAACCAGGCTGTTGGACGCGCTGACGTATGAATTAGCCTAGATAAACCTAGATAAGGTTTACACAGGATACAACTGTACGGCTGAAACATTATTATTCAACAAGAGGTTTATATATTAGCTCCCTGATATATAAAGATTCCAAAATGGACGTCAGACTGATCACTCATGCGTGTATCCATGATTTTTAAGTTATTTACTGCTATTGTTACTGTCACTTCTACTGTTATTATTGTGATTACTAGGCCTACTGCCGTTACTACTACTGCTGGTATTATTACTAGGCCTACTGCCGTTAGTACTACTGCTGGTATTATTACTAGGCCTACTGCTGGTATTATTACTAGGCCTACTACCGTTAGTACTACTGCTGGTATTATTACTAGGCCTACTACCGTTACTACTACTGCTGGTATTATTACTAGGCCTACTGCCGTTAGTACTACTGCTGGTATTATTACTAGGCCTACTGTCGTTAGTACTACTGCTGGTATTATTACTAGGCCTACTGCCGTTAGTACTACTGCTGGTATTATTACTAGGCCTACTGCCGTTAGTACTACTGCTGGTATTATTACTAGGCCTACTGCCGTTAGTACTACTGCTGGTATTATTACTAGGCCTACTGCCGTTAGTACTACTGCTGGTATTATTACTAGGCCTACTGCCGTTAGTACTACTGCTGGTATTATTACTAGGCCTACTGCCGTTACTACTACTGCTGGTATTATTACTAGGCCTACTGCCGTTACTAGTGTTTAACCAATATATATCACTATTCAAAATGTAAGACAAATATTTTACAATTTATGTCTCAGAATGGAAATTTGATTTACACTCAAAATGGGAGTTGGATTTACACTCAAAATGGGAGTTGGATTTACACTCAAAATGGGAGTTGGATTTACTATTAAAATGGGAGTTTGATTTACACTCAAAATGGGAGTTGGATTTACACTCAAAATGGGAGTTGGATTTACTATTAAAATGGGAGTTTGATTTACACTCAAAATGGGAGTTGGATTTACTATTAAAATGGGAGTTTGATTTACACTCAAAATGGGAGTTGGATTTACACTCAAAATGGGAGTTGGATTTACTATTAAAATGGGAGTTTGATTTACACTCAAAATGGGAGTCTGATTTACGACTATACAGTGCAATCTGTGCCGACAATCAGAACTGTGCCGACCTATATAAGTTGGTGCAAGAAAAGCCTCTGATCTAACAACGTAGAGCCTCTGCCCAGTAATATATATATAATATCTGTTATTACAATGTAAAACTTTACCCAAAAAAAAACTGTTGCCAGCAGACACAATCTAACCAGTTTTTGTGTTTATGCCAGGGTCACGGACGCTAGATAAGACACACTTGAGAAAATGCCGACCATCGCGCAAGTGTGAGAGGAAAGGCGGGAAGTGTGTCTCTCACCAGCCGGGTTCGTGCCCCACCAAGAGCAAGAGCAAGTGGTGCAAGGGGCGGCACTGCACCTGCTGCCTCCCAGGTCAGTTGACACTTGCCGGCCGGCTGTCAGGGGGTCATTTCACACCTACACATGTTGTTGTTAAAGATTTGCTACCTGGAACAAAGTTCCAAGTAGCACGGGCTATGGTGAGCCCGTAGTGCCTACATCTACACAGCCACACCTACAAACACTTATAATACATTACATTTATGTTCACGTTGATCTCAGCTCTTAAAGGAGCTTTATTTATCTAAATCTTGAATACAGCTTCCAGCTCTTATCTAAATTATTTAAGCAATTCTGAGGAAAGTCATTAGCCACGTCTGTTCCCTCAGCTGCCTTGAGATCTTGAGCCATTAGCCTTCCACTGAATATAAACAGCATGTTGTTGTTGTTTAACAAAAAGTTGCAAGTAGCACGGGCTATGGTGAGCCCGTAGTGGACTTACCTGGCACAGAAGCGGGGCTGTAACTGTATATATAAACAGCAGTCCACACTGACATATATATATATATATATATATATATATATATATATATATATATATGACTCCTGGTTCAAGGTGTGTGGTGGCAGGCCCAGGGGCTCCACCAGCCACACCGTGGATGCTCAACGATAAGGAATGAGACCACAAAGTTGCTCATAACAGTCTGATTCACTGTTACATTGTGCTTGTGAACAATACAGTAAATCTTGAAGTACAATCCAGGAAACTAACAGCCAGTCTCGTCTGCTGAACTCTGGTGTTGGAACACACTCAAACACACACACATACACACACACACTCATACATATATACACATATACATGGACGGAGCTGCAGGCAGACGAACAGCCATTCTCTCTTATAGTGTATATATATATATATATATATATATATATATATATATATATATATATATATATATATATATTATATATATATATTATATATATATATATATATATATATATATATATATATATATATATATATATATATATAATTATCAACCACACTAGTATATATATATAATATATTATATAATATATATATATGTATGTATGTATGTATGTATTCAGTAATTATTGAATTATTGGTTATATATAATAATAATTATTGGTTATTGTATTCAATAATCTATCATATATTGACATGTGCAGGGAAGCAGGAGTGTGTGGATCACGGGGGGTGTGCGGCTGTGGGCGGGTACTGCTCCAACAGGAACACCCTCGCATGCACTAACGGCCAGGTCATGGAAAACGTCTGTACCGGCCTCTCCTGTGCTTGCTGCATTCCACGTGAGTTTTTTTTTCCTTCAGGAACATGATGTTTAATGTCATTTCCTCTCAGACTTGACTGTGTCTTTTCATCCACCTACATCTCACTGTACTGATTTAATTGGTTGATGTTTTAACCCGCCTTTTTAAGCTTAAATGTTTAGCAATTTCTATTCGCTCAGGTCCCGTTTTATGTTGGGTTGAGAGGTTGATCAGCTTGATCTTTTCCTTTTTTTTTGTCTGCTTCAGCCTTGTCTTCCTCACTCTACGACTCTCAAGAGGATAGATGGTCAGTGCTCCTAACCTGTCTTCATAAGGAACGTTTACTTATGGTGGAGTTTAACTTGCTTATTTTTTTCTTTTCCGGGATAGTTTATGCACTCTGTATTACGGTGAGCGGAACATTTCAGTGTAATGCAAGTGAGGCCTCAGAGTAGCTAGGTAAAGCTTCACTACTCTATACCACCTTCCCTACTCTATACCACCTTCCCTACTCTACACCATCTTCCCTACCCTTCACCATCTTCCCTACCCTACACCATCTTCCCTACCCTTCACCACCTTCCCTACCCTTCACTACCTTCCCTACCCTTCACCACCTTCCCTACCCTACACCACCTTCCCTACCCTTCACCACCTAACCTACCCTTCACCACTTTCCTTTCAACCCTTTAATCATTTTCACTAAACCCACTTCGTCGATCAGTAAACCACATAAGAGAAACTAACATTAAATCACGTTTGTTAGGTGAATCTTAGTCAGGACGGAGTCAGCAATATATAGCGATATTGGAAATTATTGAAATTTGCTATTTTATGTAGAGCCCAGTCACCCTACACTGTCTGGGGCGGCTAGCCCTAATGTGCCACCCAACCTCAGACAGACAGACAGACAGACAGACAGACAGACAGACAGACAGACAGACAGACAGACAGACAGACAGACAGACAGACAGACAGACAGACAAACTAACAGACATTCATTTTCATTAGATATAGATTAACATATTTACTCTAAGTCTAAGGAAGTTTTACACCATTGCTCTCTTCTGTTTTCCTCACAGAACAAACCTGTGTGTGCGGAGTTGCTAACGAGAACCGCATCGTTGGAGGATTTGAGACGAGTCCGAACGAGTTCCCCTGGGTGGTGGGTCTGGCCTTCGACGGCAACACCACCTATAGCTGCGGCGGCACCATCATCAACAACCAGTACATCCTGACCGCTGCTCACTGCCTCTACGACCAAAACACCTTCCAGCCTCGCAACCCCTCCACCATTAAGGTCGGGGTAGCCGACTACAACCAAAATTCCCATGCTGACGACATCCCCGGTGTCACCCGTCTTGTCAGCATCCAAAATTTCACAATTCATCCAAATTACACCTTTTTCAACGTCACTGATGACATCGCTCTGGTGAAGCTGGCAGAGCCGCTAGACCTGACTTCACACAGGGAGGTGCGACCAGTCTGTCTGCCCGCGAACGACAACCTGACTTACGCAGGCCTCGAAGGCACAGCTGTGGGTTGGGGCTACACATCAGAGACTGCAACTACAGAGCCGGATATCATGAGGGAAGTTCAAATCCCTATTCTCGGCCCAACCTGCAATAACCAAACTGTTGCCTTTTATACCATAACGAGGAACATGCTATGTGCCGGCGCGGCCCAGGGAGGCGTGGATACGTGTCAGGGGGACTCTGGAGGCCCCCTCACTGTGCTGCAAGGAGGCAGATACGTCCAGGTGGGGATTGCTTCCTTCGGAGACGGTTGTGCCAGGCCCAATTCGCCAGGGGTGTACACACGGGTCAGTAGGTACCTGCCCTGGATCAGGGCGAACACCCAAGGGGCTACGGACTGTGGGGCTCTCACTCGCTAGAGCTCTCTCAGTCCCCCTCACTGTCTAGGGCGGCAGAGATACGGTAAATGAATAATGATATTGAATAATGAATTTGTATTTGTCTCTCTCTCCCTCTCTTGTTGTTGCACATACTAGTTCAATATTATTCCGTCACTGCTATTGGCTAGCTAGAGTTATGAAGTTTGTTATTTCTACTACCTCCTCATCACAATCGACTTGAGAATGGTCCAGGACGGACCGAAACGTCGTCGTCCCTTCAATTTATAGTGTGTGGTCTGGTCAATATGGAAGTTTTGGTATTGGACCAACTGTCTACTTAATTTTACTTATAAATGTCAAATACTATTTGCAGGTAAATAATTTACATATACTGTATAACATTTAGCAGTTGTGTGCATAGTTTAATATTTCAACACAGTTTATATGTAAACAATACCTGGAATAAAAGCATCCCTCACAAACAGTGTGTTAATATTGATGACTTTTCACACACACACATATATATTGATCGTTAATATTGATCACTTCCCACACACATAAATGGATGTGTGCGAGAAGTGATGAAGAGAAAGCGCTATAAGCCCTTACGACTACATAGCCCTTGGAGTAAGTCCAAGTGCTTGTGAAAGCTAGTAAGTCCAGCAAGGTCCTTCTTGAGATGGACTTCAACAGTGCACAAGGGGCCATTTAACTGAGCACAATGATGGTCCTGCCCGTTCTCTTGATGCGTCCACAAACGGACAAAATATGGGGTACTATGACTTACGAACCAAGCCACCAACCTATACATGGGAAAACGTAGTTATTAGTAAGCCGTTACTTGTCATAGTGACCTTTATTTTGTATGTTGGGGACCATACCGTACAGAATTCGACGTATTAGTTGAGAGGAGGAGTACGGACTTCCTCCGGTCACTGCTCAAGCTATACTGAAACATACTGATAACCTCTGCTCTCTAAATGCATACAGTGTCGTCTCCGTGGTGTAGTGGTAAGACACTCGCCTGGCGTTCCGCGAGCGCTATGTCATGGGTTCGTATCCTGGCCGGGGAGGAGTTACTGGGCGCAATTCCTTAACTGTAGCCTCTGTTTAACGCAACAGTAAAATGTGTACTTGGATGAAAAAACGATTCTTCGCGGCAGGGGATCGTATTCCAGGGACCATAGGATTAAGGACTTGCCCGAAACGCTACGCGTACTAGTGGCTGTACAAGAATGTAACAACTCTTGTATATATCTCAAAAAAAAACAAAAAAAAAATGTAACCTTAATCCGGTATGTTCATACAGGCTATCACCTCTGCCTAGTATATTCATACAAGCTAATATTTGCACCCTACCGGGCTGGACGGTAGAGCGACGGTCTTGCTTCATGCAGGTCGGCGTTCAACCCCCGACTGTCCACAAGTGGTTGGGCACCATTCCTTCTCTCCTCCGTCCCATCCCAAATCCCTATCCTGACCCCTTTCAAGTGCTATATAGTCGTATTGGCTTGGCGATTTCTCCTAATAATTCCCTTCCCCCTTCCCCCCCTCTCCCCCAACATCCTCCCCCTCCCTTCTCTCTCACCCCCACTGCCCTCTCTCTCTCTCTCTCTTTCTCTCTCTCTCTCTCTCTCTCTCTCTCTCTCTCTCTCTCTCTAATATATTTAGAGATTTAAACATTTAAAAAATGCTAAAAAAAATACGGAAAACAAATCTGAATTTCAGACTTCATGAGAAAACAAGACATGAAATAAGCTCATGTGGGCATGTAATTGGTCTTACTGGCGAACTCAGCACCTTTATCAACCTATAAGATACAAGAGGTACAGTGACACAGGTGGGTGGTATAATGACACAAGTGGGGTGATACAATGACACAGGTCGGGTACTGTAATACAGGTGGGATGATACAATGATGCAGATAGGTGAAACAATGTGTCACAAGTTAGTGGATACCACAATAAACAATGGGACTGGCTAATGGTGGGTGAAAGTATTGTGAATACGTGGGAGGGGTATGTGAGAGTGAATGGGAGAGCAGGATAGAGGGAGAGGGTCTGTGGGGAGGGATGGTTGTAGAGAGAGCGGCTGGCATAGAGAAAGGACTGCAGGAAACCATAATTGCTAACCAGTCTACAACAAGGTGTCGGCCAGTTCGCGCGCGCGCGTGTGTGTGTGTATGTATGTGTGTGGTCACAGAGTTGGTCAGCAGGGGAGGACTCTGGGAACCAGTACAGGTCGTTTCAGGGGTACAGGAGGTCGACCCTGTGATCGGACGGGTCCAGAAGCCAGCTGGTCTGCCTGGTCAAGAAACCCTTCAACAGTGAGTTACCTCAGCTGTTGTTGGTGGTTTCCACAACCTAGGTTCGTGGAGTGTTTAGTGTCACTGTTGGGTGTTTAGTGTCACTGTTGGGTGTTTAGTGACACTGTTGGGTGTTTAGTGTCACTGTTGGGTGTTTAGTGTCACTGTTGGGTGTTTAGTGACACTGTTGGGTGTTTAGTGTCACTGTTGGGTGTTTAGTGTCACTGTTGGGTGTTTAGTGACACTGTTGGGTGTTTAGTGACACTGTTGGGTGTTTAGTGTCACTGTTGGGTGTTTAGTGACACTGTTGGGTGTTTAGTGACACTGTTGGGTGTTTAGTGTCACTGTTGGGTGTTTAGTGTCACTGTTGGGTGTTTAGTGACACTGTTGGGTGTTTAGTGTCACTGTTGGGTGTTTAGTGTCACTGTTGGGTGTTTAGTGTCACTGTTGGGTGTTTAGTGTCACTGTTGGGTGTTTAGTGTCACTGTTGGGTGTTTAGTGACACTGTTGGGTGTTTAGTGTCACTGTTGGGTGTTTAGTGTCACTGTTGGGTGTTTAGTGTCACTGTTGGGTGTTTAGTGTCACTGTTGGGTGTTTAGTGTCACTGTTGGGTGTTTAGTGTCACTGTTGGGTGTTTAGTGTCACTGTTGGGTGTTTAGTGTCACTGTTGGGTGTTTAGTGTCACTGTTGGGTGTTTAGTGACACTGTTGGGTGTTTAGTGTCACTGTTGGGTGTTTAGTGTCACTGTTGGGTGTTTAGTGTCACTGTTGGGTGTTTAGTGTCACTGTTGGGTGTTTAGTGTCACTGTTGGGTGTTTAGTGTCACTGTTGGGTGTTTAGTGTCACTGTTGGGTGTTTAGTGTCACTGTTGGGTGTTTAGTGTCACTGTTGGGTGTTTAGTGTCACTGTTGGGTGTTTAGTGTCACTGTTGGGTGTTTAGTGACACTGTTGGGTGTTTAGTGACACTGTTGGGTGTTTAGTGTCACTGTTGGGTGTTTAGTGTCACTGTTGTGTGTGCGTGAGCGACTTCTAACAAACTTACCCTGAACATTTGTATTTATTTATTTAATTTATTTATATATATACAAGAACATTGGGTATATGAAAGCACTTATATATTTATACATTGGGTTTATGTCGTGTCCAAATTAGTCGTGTTGACCAGAGTACATAGCATTGATGCTTTTACATTCTTGCAAGCCCACATATTCTAAATACTAACTATGCTAACCCACATATTATTAATGACTGTGAATGCTGAGCTAAGTGATGTGGTGGAGGCTGACTCCATACACAGTTTTAAATGTAGATATGATGGAGTTCGAGAAGCTCAGGAATCTGTACACCATTTGATTGAGCAGTTGAGAAGCGGGACCGAAGAGCCAGAGCTCAACCCCCGCAAGCACAACTAGATGAGTACTAACATAGCGTTTCGGGGCAGTAATCGATATCAAACATCGATAAAATTTTGTCCATATACTTTGATAACAAAACCAACACACGAATTAACCTAAGAATTAACAATATCGAAATTATGAGAAAAGTTGACGTGAAGTTCCTTGGTGTTCGCAGAGACAACAAGCTGAATTTCCATTACCATACACAAAATATTAGAGAAAAACAAAGGAAAATTAGTACGGAACTGTGAGAGTGGGGGGGGAGGAGGGAGGGGGGGTGTTACGTGTACGTTGGGCGGTGTGTGTATAAATGACCGGAAGCCGAACAACATATGATAGTCGAACAACAGTTGTTTCACTTCCTGTGGTGGTTAAGTGGGTGCTGGGAGTGGCGGGTAGTGGTGGTGGTGGTGGGCGGAGTCTGCACCTGCGCTGACAACATCACCACCACCACCACACGCGGTGTTGTTTACACATTTTTATTGGTGGCTGAGCAGGGTACGGGAGGAGGAGGGGTTAGTGATACCCATGCACTGCCGTCACTCTCCAGCACCGTCACACTCTCCACCACCGTCACACTCTCCAGCACCGTCACACTCTCCACCACCGTCACACTCTCCACCACCGTCACACTCTCCACCACCGTCACACTCTCCAGCACCGTCACACTCTCCACCACCGTCACACTCTCCACCACCGTCACACTCTCCAGCACCGTCACACTCTCCACCACCGTCACACTCTCCACCACCGTCACACTCTCCACCACCGTCACACTCTCCAGCACCGTCACACTCTCCACCACCGTCACACTCTCCACCACCGTCACACTCTCCACCACCGCCACACTCTCCACCACCGTCACACTCTCCACCACCGTCACACTCTCCAGCACCGTCACACTCTCCACCACCGTCACACTCTCCACCACCGTCACACTCTCCACCACCGTCACACTCTCCACCACCGTCACACTCTCCACCACCGTCACACTCTCCACCACCGTCACACTCCACACTGCACAAAATGCTATCACTCACTGAATTAAAAACCTATATAGACATTAGAATGAATTTAGAATCTCAATCGGTAAATTGCAACGTTTTATAAAAAATAATGCACATTAACTTGCTTATATTACTTATTGTCTTGTGGAAGGAAACAATTGAACTGAGCTGTCGAAGCATTTAACATAGCTTTAGGGTGATTTCTAAATTAACAAATGAAGCCCGTACATTAAATGGAGTTCCATTTGACTTGAAAAGTTGGGTAGTGTTGATTTCAGAGATTCCTGCTGTGAGTGACCAAGATGACGAAGATAAGGGATGCTAGATGAATTTCCCGGCAGTCGTGAGGGATCATGACTCCTTGAGCCAATTGGTAGTCTAGATGTGAGGTAGCGTGGCATGGGAGTGATGGAAGACCCAACATTTTCCCCAATGAACTCGATGAAGCCAGAGTCAAAAAGCGTCCTGGCATTCTGCCAGGAAGCAGCTCTGTCGGAGAGATTTGTTTATAAACAGGGTTCACCAAACCACACACTAGAAAGTAAAGGGGCAACGACGTTTCGGTCCGTCCTGGACCATTCTCAAGTCGATTGTAATTCTCACAATCGACTTGAGAATGGTCCAGGACGGACTGAAACGTCGTCGTCCCTCCACTTTCTAGTGTGTGGTTTGGTCAACATATTTCAGCCACGTTATTGTGACTCCTCGTCTGCATAAACAGGGTTCGTTCACGTGGGGGTCAATATTGTAGAGGGGGATGATGGCCATTGACAGGACTTGATGGTACTTGACAGGACTGGATGCTAGCATCAGTGGAGGCTACGTCTGGCTCTGGAATTTATGGAGATGTGAAGGAAGTATTGATGATTGTCGGCGCTGAGGTGACAGGGAGGGAACTCGCCAAAGGCAAGTTGTGAGTCAGTAATGCTTGTCAGGAACATGGAGGATAAACTTATCATAGTCTGATGGCTCAAGAGAATTTTGTATCTGGAATTACTGTATAGTTTGAGGGGCCAGATATTTCAGTAGTATTTATAAGCCTTTGTATATATTCTGCATGCATATTCCTGAAGGAGGCAGTGAATATTGGTAATGGTGTGGCTGTCATGAGGACGGTTCGAGAGCCTACACATTCTCGTCCCTTGTACAGGTGCATTTCTTAATTATTATGTGTAAGTAAAACCCACTGATTGGGTTCAGCCCACTGGCCTCTGTTCACTAGAAGTATTATTAAATATGCTTATTCATTTATTAGTATCTTTTATTTATCAATGATTTTGCCATGTAGACTAGTTATTGTTATATTCATAACAATACACCCAAAGAAGATAAATCACATAAAACATTTAAATTATTGAGAAAATATGATGTGTTTGGGTAAGGTTTCTTAAAGGAGCAGCGGACAGCAAGATGGTGTCAAACGTCCGTGTTAAGTATGTAAAATGGTCAGCAGGCAGGCCTGGAGGGTCTCCGGGCCTGCCTGCGGACCAGAGGCAGACAGTAAGTTTAAACAAACAGAAACACTAAAACCTGATCGACTGAGTTAAGGGGAGACCTGTGAATACTTGTACCGGAGAGGTGCCCAGAGTGAGCGGTGGCTCAGATGTTATCAGACGAGGAGTCGCCTTACGTTTCGTACCTTTTGCCTTGCTCTTCTTCCTCTAAGATTTTCTTCTCCTCACTTCTCTCTTGCCTATTTATTGCCTTTAACTCCTTCCCTCATCACAATCGACTTGAGAATGGTCCAGGACGGACCGAAATGTCGGCGTCCCTTCACTTTCTAGTGTGTGGTTTGGTCATCAGATATTATCATTACGCGGCCGACCAGGTGGATGAGAAACAATGGTCGAGGTACGGTACCCCCGTCCTCTCAACTATTATATCATCAGACGTATAAGTATGGCTGCATTATCAGGGTTAAATATAATAGCGACCCATAAGTGTACCAAGTGATCACAGAGTATATATGTGGACCAAGTAACAAGTCTATGTCACCCCTCGCCAGGTGCACAGGCGTGACCCAGGTGACCAGGACGCTGCTAGTCAACATGCTCCTCTTCCCCGACCTCCTCCTCGTCTTCACTCTTCTCCAGGTACCTGAGTATGCTTGGGCAACACGCGTTCCTTTAAGCATATTTGGTTAAATATGGCCGCATTACTGGCGTTGTTGATCTTGTAGTATAAGCTTTCGGTTCTAACTATTTTCTTACTTTCGGGATTAAGAAGAGCAATCGAGTTGTCGAAATTCATGGTAAAGGAACTCTAATGATAATTGAAGGGTATATTTTCTACAATGTTTCGTGTCACTCTGGACCATCTTCAAGTAAGGGATGAATATACAAGTTGCATGTTGATCTTACATACACATGTGAGAGAGAAATTGTGTGGGATATAAGGTGAAGTAATCACACATAGGTAAAGAAATATGGGCATAATGGGAATGAATGCCCATCAAACACTGGGTAAAGCAGTGGGCGGTGAGAACTCGACAGAGATGTCTTTACCCGCTGCTGTTTAGCGAGGTCTGGGTCTGAGCGTAGGCAAGGTATCGAAGTCGTTACTCTGTATATTTTAAGATGGGTCTTTTTTGTTCTCTGTTTTATGAGTATAGCTTCCAGTATTTGCAGTCTTCTCTGGTCAGTGGTGGAGGCCAGGATTGTTGTATTTTCTCCATAAGCAAGTTCACTATTCAGTTCCAGAGAACATTCAGCATCGTGTGGGACGGCTCACTCAGACAGGCGCTAAGCAACACTACCACGTCCTCTGCGCTTACCAATAGCCAGGGTTCGGTACCCTTGGGTACCAAGCTACCGAACAAGCAGGGTATGGTACCCTGGGGTACCACGCTACCCAACCAACAAGGTTCAGTACCCTGGGGATCCAAGCTACCCATCAGTCAGGGTAATGTACCCTGGGGTACCAAGCTACCCAACAACAAGGATATATTATCACCAAATACCAACCAAGGTAAGGTACCATATCCACTAAGTCATGCATTTCGTATGTACATATTGCATTGTGTATTATTGACTATTTTAAACCTCCTTTACACAGTATATTTCTTATTCACTAATTATTCATAATTTCACCCCTGATTATCTTTCATATTTATTGTTCAATTATAATGCCGTATTACCGGTATTTATTATAAGGATAAATAGAACCTTAGGATATGTTATTCATTTTTCAGATTTATTTAAGTTATCTTACATCTCTTGGTGTTAAATTTGACTTCAAATGTTTCAACAAACACATACATTAATCCCAAGGTCCTCCAATATTGCCTAGGTGTCATCACTTTCGTATTTTTAATAAAATCATCAAAATAATATATTACTATTTATTTTATATTAATAAGCAAATTCTAGGTCCTACAGTATGTTATTATTAAAAGCACCTAGTAATAAATTTCATAATGGTAATACTCACATATTCATAAGTAAATATACTCACATATATTTATACTCACATGAATATGGGATCAGTTGAAATGAAATACCTGATTGTTAAACAATTTGACGGGTCGTATTCCGGAGATAATTTTGGATTAAGGGTCTGCCCGAAATGCTATGCGTGCTAGTGGCTTTACAAGAATGTAACAATTCTTGTATATGCTTCTTTTCGGCCGTGGTAATTGAATCCGGGGCCTATTCGCTGTGAGCCGACTACACTGACCAATGCGCCAAATTAATTGTATTTCCCTTATCTACAATAATCCTTTACCTCAGCCTTCCCCCACGTCTTCACTCCCACAACACCAGAACATGTCTTCAAAAGGTCAGCTGTAACACAAACAAGGAGCAACGGTTTCAGGCTCAACAGGCCACAGCGTAGAACACAAAACAGGAGATGCTTTATCATCCATAGGGGCGGCTTCCTGTCCTCGTCGAGGCCACTAGAAGAGTGTTAAGAGGCCCCTCAGGTAAATTCAGGTACATATAAGTAATGTGTTGTTGTGTTGTGTGTGTGGCAGAGTTAGCATGCGGATCGAGAGTGATGGTGCGGCCTGGTGTCACCTACACCTTCACCACTCCTGGCTACCCTGCTCCATACCCGCCCTTCACCTACTGCCGCTGGACCTTCAATGTAAGTCACCTCTCAGTTTTCAACCTGAAAAATTTAATCGATTTGACTGAAAATATTATATGCATTTTCAATCAAGATGGATTAAATCCTCCTCTTAACATCTTGGATTAAATTATACAACACGGAAGCTTTCACTCGCTCCCAGCTGGGATGGATTAATATATTCAGTTATTCAGTGTGACGTGTACATTTGTCTGTGTAAACGAGTTGTGCCACAGGGCGGGAGCAGCAGCCGGCGTGTACACCTCACCTGCTCCAACTTTGACCTGGAGGCGTCCTCCACGTGCTCCGGGGCGGCCTTCCTCGCTCTCCAAGAACCCGCCAGGAACATTCAGTGGTAAGATAGTGTTTACACTCCTTGTTTACTCAGCGTAACACCGTATTTGTTCTGGATACTGAGTGTTATTTTCTCACTGATATTAGACAGTAAACCTTTACATATCCAGAGGGGTTGTGACGCTAAAACAACCAATTATACAGGTTCTGTGGAAATACAGGCCCGCAGAACGTGGTCTCAGAAAGTAGTTTGATGAGCGTGCACTTCTGGAGTAGCTGGCGGAACACCAGTAGGAGAGGATTTCAGTGCACCGTCAGTCTCAGGCTCGCCTCACAGTCTGTCGGAACCTGCCGTGAGTATCACAATTACATTCACAATCCTAATGTCAAATTTTCTCCACCGATCCCCCCCCCCCCAAACTATTACGTGTGACCTGTTACAGACATTAAATCTTGCATGCTAAGTTCCTTTTTCTTTTTTATCTTTGTATTAATGAAGAGAATGTTGGATTAATACGAGGGTGAAGCAGTGACTTAGCCAGCTATACCTTTTAACAATACCAGGGTATACCAATGACTTAGCCAAATATACCGTCTAACAATGCCAGGGTGTAATAATTGGTATATACCAATAACTTAGTCAGGTATACTTTGTAACAATCACCGGGGTAAACTAATGAATTAGGTATACCTTGTAGCAATACTAGGGTGTAGTAGTAGTAGTGACACAGTAGTATAAAGTACGACATAGACTGGCCTTTATGGATTTTTAGGGTGTGAAATTAAAGTAGATATTCCCGTAGACTTTCCCGTAGTCTAGACTTTACTACACCCGCCTTAGCTACGTGTGCGTTTGTACATGCCTATGTGTGCCTTAAGGATCATTTCTTCCCCTGTTTATTTAGAATCATGTCCCTGGGGACTCAGAACTAGGTTAGGTTATGTTAAAAGTTCAACCTAACCTTCCCTGCCACTGTCTTCACTACTGTCCTTCCCTGCCGCTGTCTTCACTACTATCCTTCCCTGCCGCTGTCTTCACTACTATCCTTCCCTGCCACTGCCTTCACTACTATCCTTCCCTGCCACTGCCTTCACTACTGTCCTTCCCTGCCGCTGTCTTCACTACTATCCTTCCCTGCCGCTGCCTTCACTACTGTCCTTCCCTGCCGCTGTCTTCACTACTATCCTTCCCTGCCACTGCCTTCACTACTGTCCTTCCCTGCCGCTGTCTTCACTACTATCCTTCCCTGCCACTGCCTTCACTACTATCCTTCCCTGCCGCTGTCTTCACTACTATCCTTCCCTGCCACTGCCTTCACTACTGTCCTTCCCTGCCACTGCACCCTGCAGGGTGTGGGCGTGAAGGCTACAACACCCGCGTGGTGGGAGGGGTGGAGGCGGGCCTACACCAGTTCCCCTGGGCGGCCCAGGTGCGCATCGCTACAGGCTTCTGCGGGGGAACCCTTATCAACGAGCGCTTTGTTCTCACTGCCGCCCATTGTGTCGACAGGTGAGTCCCCCCACGCTCACTTTGACAACAGGTGAGTCCCCCCACGCTCACTTTGACAACAGGTGAGTCCCCCCCACGCTCACTTTGACAACAGGTGAGTCCCCCCACGCTCACTTTGACAACAGGTGAGTCCCCCCACGCTCACTTTGACAACAGGTGAGTCCCCCCACGCTCACTTTGACAACAGGTGAGTCCCCCCACGCTCACTTTGACAACAGGTGAGTCCCCCCACGCTCACTTTGACAACAGGTGAGTCCCCCATGCGCACTATATCTACAGGTGAGTCTCCCCCCCTCCCCCCACGCCCACTGTATGTGCAGTAATTCATGACAGATATTTTAGTCAAATATTGATTTATTAATTAAGCTAAACAAAATCGTCTATGTTTATACTTTAGCTTTGGAAATGGTGATGAATAGACACCACTCTGCAGGAGTCCAGTATTAGGGCTACTGTCATCGTATTTGGGGCAGTCACCACCTTAGAGAGAAGTGTCAGGGCAGCGAGGCTACTACCATGACAGCAGCGACAGTCACCACCTTAGAGAGAAGAGACATTAACCACCTCAGAGAGGAGAGTAACTGGAATACCAGCATGGCAGTAGGAAAAGTCACCACTTACAAGTATTAAAATGACAATAAGAAAATATTACTTTTGTAAATATACAAAAAGGCTAGTGGAGTATTACAAGAAGTCTTATGTTCTCAGTTCTCAAACTTACCGCTATAGAAGTACGCTCTCTTTGTGGGCTCACTCTGGCTATATCATGGCGTGACGGTAATAGGTTACGAATGATCACAAATTTGTACACATGTTAACCCAATGTATATCTCTTACTGTATCCTTTCAATAATGCCATCAGATCTTGGGGAGAAGTTTTTCCACCACACTTACTTCAGATGACCAGCCCCTATGAGAGGGGTAACTAAGTCACTTGTCATCACACCCGTATGGCGGACATTATATTGCTGTATTTCTCCATTTGTGTTCACTTTTTTCTTTTTACTTCTGAGGATGCCGAGTTGTATTCAACAAGACACTTCAAGATCATTCAAAATATAAAATGAACTTTGAAAAGTTGATTTTAAAACTTTCTTCCCATGTGAAGAACATAAGAAATATAAAAAAAAACTTTCTAGAATGATTGATCTAACCCATTCGGTCATATTCAGTAGCGTGTGCCTGTAAGATTAGGCTATTAGAACGGCAGCCTCATGTTTACTTGGTGATGACCACAATTATTTTCATAGGTCACGAATGTTGCTTACCCTTTATAAAATAATTAAAAGAGTTATGAAAAGCCTTGAGGTATGCGCAGACTGGCCCTGGCAAGCGGAGCTCTGCCGGAGGTGGTGTTGGGGGAACACGACCGGAGTCGGCCGGACGAGACACCTTACACCCTGGTGGTGGCAGCCAAGCGGGTCATACCCCACGAGAACTACCGCCGCTCCAAGAGCCCCAAGGATAACGACATTGGTCTGATAGAGCTGGCCACCGATGTTGACCTGGGGGCTAGTCGCAACATCGGCCCGGCCTGTCCCCCAGATCCCAGCCTCCAGTATGACGACATCCGCGTCACTGTCATCGGGTGAGTATTGTTAACTCGTGTTCTCCTCGGGTGAGTACCTTACTCACCTGTTGTTCCCGACTGAGTACCGTTAAGTAACGTGCTACTTTACCCACCAGTAACAACATCTGGCACAGTAGGATACTGGGTATAAATACTGACCTTGAGTTAGAGTAAGTGGGACCGAAAACAAATATTTTCCAAAGTATTAAACCTAAGTATTGCACTCAGTGTATTCCGTGACAATTTTGGATGTAACCTAAGCATACTGTGTTTACCTGAAGATGGGGGTATACGAACTTCCCGGGACACCAGGCTACAGTGCTGCAGAAGGTGGAGCTGGCGACGGTGCCTCTAGCACAGTGTATGAAACAGTACCAGGCTGGAATCATCACAGACAACATGATCTGCGCCGCCGCCCCCGACAAGGACGCCTGCTTTGTGAGTCCATCACCTGCTTTGCGAGTCCATCAGCTTCTTTTTGAGTCCTTCACCAGCACTAACTTTTACAAACTTCCCCAGCTTTATGAATAGTGAGTCGTGTTTCTCAAATTCACTTTCGTTTTGACTGTGGAAAGGTTTACGACATTTATATATCTTGACTCTTACAAACCTGTTCCAACCCCTTCCTTCTAATAGCACGTGGCATTTTGACGTATACTCTACCTAGGGCCAAAAACTGTCTTACTAATCCGAATCCGAGTGGGAAACTATTATAAGTGGTACCCCAGAGCTCTGTCTCAGAACCTCTGTTATAACAACATAAGAAGATCAAACTGCTGAAAGCCTATTAGCCCATATAACCGGCAGGTCTCAATTATATAGACCCAAACATTGACACATGTCAAACTATGCTTTAAACAATCAAGCTATCTCACGTCCATTACGCACGACCATTAACACACAATTAGAAAGTTTTCTTTTAGCTTGAGAGTAAAGGAAAAATGGAATGCACTTAAGGAGTAGGTTGTGGAAGCAAACTATTCATAATTTTAAAACTAGATATGATTGGGAAATGGGATAGGAGTCATTGATGTAAGCAACCGATGGCTAGAAAGGCGGGATCAAAGAGTCAATGCTTGATTCTGCAGGCACAAATAAGTGAGTACAAATGGTTGAGTACACACCCAGGAAGCAGCCCATGACAGCTGTCTAACTCCCCGGTACCTATTTACTGCTAGGTAACAGGGGCATCGGAGTGAAAGAAACTCTGCTCATTTGTTTTCCGCCATCGCCGGGGATCAAACCCCAGTCCCCAGGATTAATAGTACTGAGTGCTGTCCACTCAGCCACCAGGCGCCCCTAAGTGAAGGCGTTGCCTTGGTTTGTTGTATTTGTCCCCTGTTATTTTTGTCACGTGCCGTTGGCTTGTAGGTATGTAAATATACAGTTGAGGGCCCTTCCGGCCTTCGTTCTGTTTCTTTACTGTTTATGTACCTTTGGTCATGTGTGTGTTTTGCTTATTGTAGTGTGTACTTGCTTGTTATCCTGTCCTTATGTTTGTATTTCCTGTTTATGTCTGGTAGGCCGGATGTCCTTTTGTGATTTGACTGGTGGTTTGTGTTTTGTTATTGATTTTATTGTATTTTTGTGGCATGCTTTGGCGCGTCAATTTAACAAAAAAAATGCAGACATATTGTTAAGGAGCAGAAATCATCAAGAATTTATGCAACCACTTACGAAACATGTATATCTTGTACACTAACATGCACAAGATGTACAATAGATGTACATGTTAAGGAGACAGCGACTAACAGAAAGTTGTTGTTGAACAAATCCACAAGAGCAACGACGAGAGTTCGAACCTACGTCCGAGAGGATCCCAGACGCTGCCTTAATCGACTGAGCTACGACATGCTTAAAAAATTGCAACCGGGAAATCATCCTGACCTACCACGTCAGATCATCCTGATCCTCTCAGACGTAGGTTCGAACTCTCGGCATGGCCCTTGTGGATTTATTCATTTGATGCATCACGCTATTGTGATTTCTGTGCGTAAGAAAGTGTTTGTTGTTCAGGACGACAGCGGCGGAGCCCTGATGACCAAGGTGGGGGAGCACTGGCAGGTGGTGGGCGTCGTCTCCTTCGGCCCCACCAGCTGCGCCAACCCCAACGTCTCCGGCGTCTATACCAGAGTGGCCAGTGAGTGTCTACACCAAGGGGGCAAGTGTTGATTCGGGGAACAGATTAGTAGGTAGCGAAATAGAAGTTGGGGGGGGATCCCTTGATTGTCACAAGCGTAGGTTAGACTTGTATAAATGTATGGGTTTGGGTGGAAATAAATAAGAGCTGCCATATACGGGCCAAGTTTCCTTAATTACTATGTGTCTTATGTTACATATATACAAGCCCAGACTAACAGACACCATCTCTGTCCACAGATACGAACCCAAAAATATATGCTGATTAGCATTGTAAATATATGGCCACGTCTGTGGTAGAAAATAATAATTAAAAGTACTGCTGTGGCCACTCAAGTACTGAGGTGGCCACACAAGTAATAACTAAGGTGGCCACGCAAACAACTACTGAACTGACCATCCAACTAATTCCTATGCCGGTTGAGATAGTGTAGGTCCAGACACTTCAAGCATTAAGCTAGTCAGGATTATTTCATTTACCAACAAATTATTAAACAAAACAGTATAATTGTGTCCTTGTTACCGGCAGATTACGTCCCCTGGATCCTCTCCAAGATTGGCGATGCAAGGACCTGTCCACCACCTTGACTCTTGTCCACCATCCTGGCCCATGTCCATCACCCTGGCCAATGTCCATCACCCTGGCCAATGTCCACCACCCTGGCCAATGTCCACCACCCTGGCCAATGTCCACCACCCTGGCCAATGTCCACCACCCTGGCCAATGTCCACCACCCTGGCCAATGTCCACCACCCTGGCCAATGTCCACCACCCTGGCCAATGTCCACCACCCTGGCCAATCCTTCGTATAAGGCTTTGTGTTTCAGTGTGTGACTTCTCTGACTAGATTATAATATTAGATGCAATATAATTTTGTACGTTAATGTATAATTGTTTTCCTGATCCTTTCATAGTGGTTACTTTATTCTCCGGCTGATCTAATCTTTATACAAACATAAAGCTGTCTTCCTTGTTGTACAGGGTGTTTGAAATGTTTTACGGCATTTAATGTATAATCTTTTAGGGCATTTATGTTCATTACTTTTCTGGTATAATAATTATCAATTTATGTACATTATAATTAGGGTAGTTATTGTAATTGTTAATTATATACTTTGCTTTGAATCTCTCTGAATAGTTAACTGAATAGTTCAACACAAGTCAAAGTTAGAGAAGATTCGGTGGTATGCCTCCTGACAAGTCCCAGAACTGAGAGGTATGAGCTACATGGAAAGGCTATATATACGGGAGCTAAACCTCCCATCCCTGGAAGACAGAAGAGTAAGGAAAGACATGATAAACTCCTACGAAATTCTTAGGGAAATTGACAGGGTGGACAAACACAAACTATTTGGTACGGGTGGAACACGGACAAAGAGACACAGGTGGAAACTTAATTCCCCAAATTCCCAAATAATTTGTTCAGTGTCAGAGTAGTTAACAGGTGGAATGCAGTGATGTGGCACCTGTGCAGTGCACAGGTGGCAGTGATGTGGTGGAGGCTGACTCTATACACAGTTTCAAATGTAGATTTGATAGAGCCCAGTAGGCTCAGGAACCTGTACACCAGTTGATTGACAGTTCAGAGGCGGGACCAAAGAGCCAAAGCTGAATAGTAATAGAAAGTCTCCCAATGAAAAAGGCTGCCTATGATCCGACAATCCTAAGGCGCATAATAGAAGAGCAAATGTATAGCATAGCAGTAGCAGGAGCCACCCACATCTTCACAGACGGATCGGTGGACACAGAAAATGAGAGTGCTGGCGCTGCTCTTTGCACGACCAGCGTTCAGGCATATTGGAGACTGGGAGGACTAGTATCATCAACCCAAACTGAGCTGTTCGCCATACAACAGGCATTCGCATATGTGATTGCACAAAACACTCAAAATGCAATCATACACACAGACTCAAAAGCTGCACTTCAAATACTAGGACAAAAACAGTGGAAAGATAATGTGGAAATAATTACCACCATTTTGTATCAAGGAGCAGTCGCTAAAGGCAAAGGCCTCAACATAACTTTAAACTGGATCCCATCCCATATTGGAATCCCATTAAATGAAAAAGCTGATGAAATTGCTAAATTGGCAACTCGTCATCCAGTGATACATAAAACAATTCAACCCAGCCTAGAGAACATAAAAAACATCATCACCAAAAAACTCTCACATCTCAACAAAGCCTACCTGCACCAGAGAATAGCTGCAGGTTCGCCCTCTGCAACATGGTATCTTCAGGCAACCAAATTAGAAAGGTTAAATATCCCAAAAGGAATCCACAGGGAAATAGCAGTTAGGCTATATAGACTACGTCTAGGTTACAGATGCAACTGGGAGATTGGTGAACCCCGACAGAGAGAGTGCATCTTCTGCCAAACTGTCACAGAAAAGCCATTACTTCACTATCTTCTGGAATGTGAAGCAACCAATGACCTTAGAAGAGCTTTAAGAGTTCCTGAATCATGCAGTGGCCACCCTGAAGCCATCAACACAGCCACTCTCCTGGTCAACAAAGGTGTCCAGCAGCTGGACACCCTCGTAAAGACTGTGAAGCAGTATCCTCCCCCGCGATAACAGCTTGATGGTTAAATGCAACCTCAGAACACTGGGAAAAAAAAGAAAAAATTGTACCACTTACGGGCTATTCATGCCCGTGCCACCTCTTGGGTGGCTTAATCTTTATCAATCAATCAATCAGCTATGACAAGGAGAGCTGGTGCTAGACGTCAACGAGTAATTATGATGGGCAGTCGCCTTGCTAAAGTCATCGGAGCACACACCTAACCCAGCTGTATCATCCTTTTAGTTACACACCCCCAGGAAGCAGCCCGTAGCAGCTGTCTAACTCCCGGGTACCTATTTACTGCTAGGTAACAGGTGTATCAGGGTGAAAGGAACATTTTGCTCATTTGTCTCCGCCTCCACCGGGGATCGAACCCAGAATCTCAGGACTACGAATCCGAAGCGCTATCCACCCATCTGTCAGGCGCCCTGACAGCTGGGAATAAGACAAAATCATTCTTAACTAACGTACACATGGTTTTGTCTTTTCTCCGGGAAAATAGGGATGTAACAGTTGTTGAGGTGACTTGAGTAGAGACTTGGGATGTTTCGAGACATTCACAGGGAGGTGAGGTAAGGTCAAACAAACCTCACCTCTAGTAGTTTCAAAGGTTAGAATGCTATCCCTTGTTACCAGATTCAAATCCGTCCATTCAACGGAAAATTGGGGATAGACGGGTATAAAAGCTTGTTACGAGAAAGGGAGGGGCACCATTTTGTATCTTGGAGCAGGACTCAACATAACCTTAAACTGGATCCCATCCCATATTGGAATCCCATTAAATGAAAAAGCTGATGAAATTGCTAAATTGGCAACTCGTCATCCAGTGATACATAAAACAATTCAACCCAGCCTAGAGAACATAAAAAACATCATCACCAAAAAACTCTCACATCTCAACAAAGCCTACCTGCACCAGAGAATAGCTGCAGGTTCGCCATCTGCAACATGGTATCTTCAGGCAACCAAATTAGAAAGGTTAAATATCCCAAAAGGAATCAACAGGGAAATAGCAGTTAGGTTTTATAGACTACGTCTAGGTTACAGATGCAACTGGGAGATTGGTGAACCCCGACAGAGAGAGTGCATCTTCTGCCAAACTGTCACAGAAAAGCCATTACTTCACTATCTTCTGGAATGTGAGGCAACCAATGACCTTAGAAGAGCTTTAAGAGTTCCTGAATCATGCAGTGGCCACCCTGAAGCCATCAACACAGCCACTCTCCTGGTCAACAAAGGTGTCCAGCAGCTGGACACCCTCGTAAAGACTGTGAAGCAGTATCCTCCCCCGCGATAACAGCTTGATGGTTAAATGCAACCTCAGAATACTGAGAAAAAAAAATTGTACCACTTACGGGCTATTCATGCCCGTGCCACCTCTTGGGTGGCTTAATCTTCATCAATCAATCAATCAAGGGAGGGGCCCAGCCACCAGTAACACGGGAGACATCTCCCGTCACGCAGGGTGCAGTTGCACCTCCACAGATCTCCAGTATCAGCTCTTGATACTGGTAATGGCTCAAAAGGGCCACCACTTACGGGTTATTCATGCCCGTGCCACCTCTTGGGTGGCTTAATCTTTATCAATCAATCAATCAAGGGAGGGGGCATGGGAGACATCTCCCGTCACACAGGGTGCAGTTGCACCTCCAAAGATCTCCAGTATCATCTATTGATACTGTTAATGGCTCAAAAGGGCCACCACTTACGAGCTATTCATGCCCGTGCCACCTTTTGGGTGGGTTAATCTTCATCAATCAATCAAGGGAGAGGGAGGGATTACGGGCTATTCATGCCCGTGCCACCTCTTGGGTGGCTTAATCTTTATCAATCAATCGAGGGAGACCACAGTGTGTTCTGTGTCTCTGTCCTGTGCGTCGATGTCTGGCGTCCAGTGCGTCGAGACAGGAGTCTGCAACCCGTTCTCGCACTTGCTTATAGTCAATATCTTGCTTATGAATAAGTGCATATGTGACATACTAATTTATTGTGAATATTTGAGTTTACCTTGAAAAGCTGAATAGAAAACCACAATCTAACCTAACTTTCCATTGTATCCATTCGTTCCTGTTATTCATTCAGAGAGTTGCCAGTGAATAGTGGAAGTTGACCGTGTTCTCCCTCCTGTGATATCCTTAACTCACATCTTTAGCTCTCCCGTGACCGGACGTATCTTTCGTCGCCGGTCACTGTAAACTAATGTTCATCAAAGGCGGCGGTGGTGGCGGCATTTGTTTTAAGTAACTTTAATTTAAGTCATAATTAGTAACAACTCACTTGGTGGTGGTATCAGTGGTGATACACCTGAGATATTTTATGGCGACGTTATTACACAAGTGTGCAGGGACGGACTCTGAGGGATGTGTGGAGGGACAGGATCTGAGGGATGGGTGGATCGAGGGACGGGGTCTGAGGGATGGGTGAAGGGACAAGGTCTGAGGGACGGGATCTGAGAGATCGGTACAGGGACAGGGTCTAAGGGATAGGTAGAGGGATAGGGTCTAAGGGATGGGTAGAGGGACAGAGTCTCAGGGATTGGGTGAGGGACAGGGTCTGAGGGACGGAGTCTGAGGGGTGGAGGGACAGCTGTCTCCTCGTGGTGTAGTGGTTAGACGCTCGCCTGGCGTTTTGCGAGTGCTTTGTCCTGGAGGTCGTACCTTAGCCAGGGAGGATTTACTAGGTGCCAATCCTTAACTGTAGGCTCTCTTCAGCCAACAGTAAAATGGGCACCTGGTTGTTAGTTAAACGATTTGGGGAGGTCGTATTCTGGGGAACATATGATTAAGGCCCTGCCCGAAACGCTATGCGTGTTAGTGGCTTTACAAGATTTTAAGAACTCTTCTATATTAAAACAAAGGATGTCTGAGGGATGGATGGAGGGACAGGGTTTGAGGGACGGGGTCTGAGGGACAGGGACGGGGTCTGAGGGATGGGTGGAGGGACAGGGTATGAGGCATGGATGCAGGGACGGGATAGGTGGAGGAACAGGGTCTGCGGGATAGGGGCAAGGCGGGGGAGGACTCCGCCCCGGCAGTTGGGCTGGGGACGTGGCGCGCGTCTCTCTGTAAACGCGCAACAAGGGACGCTGATGCATGACAGAGAACTCTCTCTCCCTTCATCTCTCGTCGAAAAGTGAAATACTACGTCTTTTATCGTCTTGTAAGTAACACTAGACGTTACAGTGCGTTAGTTTGTAAGTGTTTGCCTCATGAACTACTAGGGGTCCCCACTAACAACAACTCTTGCCACAGAAAATGTTTGGCTGGTATTCATGGGGGGATAAAACATGGCTAAACAGTCTCGTTACCATGTGTTGGAGGGTATTGAGGCCAGAGAGAATGGTGTTGGGCTCATCTCGTAGGCCTAGTATATGTTAGGACGGTAGGCCGTGGCAAAATGAAAGCTAGATTTCATTTACCACGAGACCATTACAACAATATTAGAGGGGCCGGAAAATTACGCGTAGCTGTTTTGTATGGGTGGAAATATGTCTGTGGTACATTAGGTGATAAACCAGCCCCAAGGATTGTGGATATGTAGGATAAAGGTACATAGGGGGGAGGATATCATTTGGTTACAGTCAAATCAGTCGGTGTCCAGTGTATATTCAATGCCAGTTGCATATTATTATTATTGTATCAAGGTAATACAGAAGTATCCGAAACCTGCACCTAGGAAAAGTGAGGTTAAGTTAGGGGGGTTAGGAAAGATAAGGTTAGGTTAGGGGTTAGGTTAACTTTGTTTGAAGAGAAATGAGGGCATGGCAGGTTCAAACTTTTTGCAGCTTGTAGACTACATTTGTGTAATGCAGTAGCCATAGGAGTGTATCCAATGTATCCACAACAAATGGGTAAAGTTTAGGTTTATTTTCATGATTCTCAACTAATCTAGAGAAAATATTATGCGATTTCAAACATGGTTCCTTGTCCAGAACATGGGGTGTAAACTCGCATGCTATGAAGAACATGCGAGTACAGTACAGTAAACTACTGTACTGTACCATAGCTTACTATGCACTCTGTTCTTTAGCAGATCGATTCTCCAGAATTCCAAGACATTCACCAACTTCGCATTTTCTGGACGACTCATCACACTTCTTTGATCAACCTAAACAATTATTACACTAGCCTTGTATAGGCTACTGCAAGATAGTCAACTTTAGGACAAAGTATTTAATACTGTACATATTTGCATAAGATGATGGGAGGCAAAACACAAGCCCCAGGTTACTGTTAAGTTTGGTATGGTCAAATTATAAAAAGGTGTTCTGAAAAGCCTTGTTTTTTAATTGTTAAACCCATGTACTATATCTATATCATTAAGTAAGGTTGGGCTGAGTTATATTAAGTGGATTTTAAAATCTGTTGGTGATTTTAAAAGTCACCAAAATGATTGTAATATATTTTGGGTACAAAGTAAACTGTATCCAGTAGGTTTTGTTATTTAGTGCTCGGCTACAGTACCTTGTATTCATGAATAATAATTTGCAACAAATTAATTTGTGATAGCTTAGAAGTACGGTGAATTTGATCTTATGAACTCGTGAATTCCATTTGAACTTTCTTCCTCTACTGTCCCTGCCTCTTCCATGTCTGCCATCGACTGGGGTTTGGCATCTAGAAAGGTAGGCGTAATAAACAAACCCCACATTGTAAAAATTGCTACCTAAAACTCGAATATGGAGGCAGAACTCCAAAACTAAAAGAAGTAAACATCCCTAACGCTGTTGCGCTGCTTGCCCGTGCGGCCCCTCCCTCGCGCCGGCGGCCGCTCCAGCAATCAATTCCTCGGCTGATGTGGACTGTGGTGGTCGTTTACTCTGGCCTCTGACTCTTTTTGCAGTTCTGTGCCTTGTGGTGTATTTCTGTGGTGCACAGGCCAGGAGTACTTGATCAGTACTGGGGCTGCATGCACTTAGGGTACCCTTACCTAGGCATGCTGTAAGTTCTGCCCTTGCGTCTTGGGGTTTCCTTCCACAGGCCATTTCAGAACCGCTTCCGTAGGGGTCTTCTGTTGCTCAGCAACTGCCCGCTCTTAAGGCCAACTGGGGTTTTTTGTAGCCACTGTTTGGTCTTGGATAGGAAGTGGTATCGTTGCTGGAGGGGCGCAAGGTATTGTGCAGCTTGTCTCCCATTATACACGGCGGCTGGTTCTGTTCCTCCTGGGGACGTTGTGCTTTTGCCAAGTTTTTTCTTTTTTGTTTATTTTGCCTGGTGCGGGTCTGTCCCTTTTGTTTATCTACCTTCTGTTATATTGGTAGTCCTCTGCTAGGCCCCGTGCTTGTACATTTATCAAAGGTTCAGATTAGGCTATCAGGTACAGGCTATCAGCATTTAACAGTTACACCATTTAAGGGTTAAATATGCTCAATGGCTTTCCCAAGGCCCCATTACTATTTCTTGTGATGTTGCATCCATCTACAAAAATCATTAATCTACAAAAAATCATTAAAGATGTGAAAAAGTGAAAATGCCTCCCCACCCCAAAAAAATTCCAACATGCCAACAAAAAATTCCAAAATGCCCAACAAAAAAAATTCCAAACGTCCAACTGGAGATTTGTGGAATTGAGGTTCCACTTTACTGTACGTATTTTAAAATTGATGATATTTTGAACATTATTTTCATAATTTAACAGAAGCCTTGATCTTTTAATCCAACCATTGGGAATGGTCGGTAGAGCAACAGCTTCGTTTCTTGTGGGGTCGGCGTTCAATCCCTGACTGTCCAATCCCTATCGTTCTTTCCTTCCGTCCTATTCCTGCTCCTTATCCTTGTAACCCTTCCAAGTGCTATATAGTTGTACAGTACTGGCTTTGCACTTTCTCCTGATAAATACCTTACCTTGATCTTTTAATGCACCCTATTTCCCTATAGGATTAAGATCCTTAACAATTTACTATACGTGCTGAAACCGAAAAAGATTACCCGAAATCATCTCAAGATGTCAGTTTTATATGTGGCCTTGAGGAATGTATCCATATGTAGAACTGCACTCAGTGTCAATTAGAACTATCAATTACAGTATACCCAACACCACCAGAGTTATACCATGCCATCCAAGGCATTTTTATCATATCAAATCTGTATGATCATGATTCAGTGACTTGGCCAGTGGCAAGTAACCGTGTTGTTAGATGGAGATTATTCTTATAAATTCTTCTTCTTCTTTTTAAGCTGTTGGGAAGTCATTAATATTGAATTGTTTACTGACTTAAAGCTTATTTATTCTGTCAAACATAGAACATTAAAATGTGCATGTAGTTTTGAATTAAAATACAGTATCACTAATAATTAGAAACTAATATGTACAGTATTTGCCTTTTCCAGGAAATGTGTGAATCATTCAAGAATGGGATTTTCTGTCCAACAAAGATCATGTGTGTGGAAAAACTCTGTAGAACTGAATTCATGTAATGGCTTTTACTAAAATCAGTTTGTCCACAGACAGAATGTCCAGGGATTCTGATAATAAAGAAAACAAATTACATGAAACATTGCAGTTATTACTGAAACCAGTTAGTGTTGTGTTAGAGAAAATAGAGCCATCATTAATCACGGCTTATGGCAAGGGACCCATTAATAAATATAAACCAGCAGATTGTACATCTCACGCATCTCTTCAGTTTGAGAAACAGGTTAGTATTGAATTATTTAATTTCCATTTCCTTTCCTGCAATTCAATATTTTTATACAAGTTATACTTGTATAAATACAATGTATAAATATTGTATATATACAATGGTTCTACTCTTCAAGTCACTTGTGTTGTCCCGTCTTGAGTACTGCTCAGTACTCACTTCCCCCTTCAGAGCAGGAGAGATTGCTGAAATAGAGGGAATACAGAGAACATATACGGCACGCATAGATGCAATAAAGCACCTAAATTATTGGGATCGTCTCAAAGCCCTCCAAATGTACTCACTAGAAAGGAGACGAGAGAGATATCAAATAATATACATCTGGAAGATATTGGAGGGCCAAGTACCAAATCTACACAGTAAAATAACAACGTACTGGAGTGAACGACATGGAAGAAAATGTAGAATAGAACCAATGAAGAGCAGAGGTGCCATAGGCACAATCAGAGAACACTGTATAAACATCAGAGGTCCGCGGTTGTTCAACGTCCTCCCAGCAAGCATAAGAAATATTGCCGGAACAACCGTGGACATTTTCAAGAGGAAACTAGATTTATTCCTCCAAGGAGTGCCGGACCAACCGGGCTGTGGTGGGTATGGTGGCCTGCGGGCCGCTCCAAGCAACAGCCTGGTGGACCAAACTCTCACAAGTCGAGCCTGGCCTCGGGCCGGGCTTGGGGAGTAGAAGAACTCCCAGAACCCCATCAACCAGGTAACCAGGTATACTGTAGTTTGTGGCAGTTCCCCTCTGTTACTCCCCTAAAACCATAGTCTAGCCATGGACTTACCCATGTTACTACTAATATGATTGGTCTCACTGAGACAAGTTACTTGTCAACTAACCGTTCTGTGGAGAGCTCTCCGGCTCTCCACAGAACGAGCTATACCGGGCTGATGTGTATATATTAGACTGTGGCAACAGTTAATTAATGGAGTTCTTAGCCTCGCTTAGCAGTTTATATCTGCCATCTACCAGGTCAGGCACCAGAAAGATAGAAATCCCAAAACAATCTACAGTTGGTTAAAATTGCAAACCGAAAGCCAAACGAACAAGCAGGACTCCCCAATCAGAAAACAAGCAAACAAGCATGACATCACAGCTGCCGCCCTGCTGTCTGAGCAGCTCCTCCCCTCCCCGGGAAGGGGAAGGGGAAATCCAGACTTCACCCCCACCCCTTGTTTTGGACACAGGGTGGGCAGTCCACAGCTCCCAGACCGCGACCCAGTCAGTTTGACGAATCATATGAAGCAACTGACTCCCTGGGATGGGGGGGGGGGGTAGGGTGACATGGAGCCACCAGGGCTCACCCAGGAATTGTCGTTTCATTACATTCAGCGCTGATTTTCTGGGGGTAGCCCCTTGTAGCTCCCTGTAGCTGATTACCCATGGAGAAGAAAAGAGGGACATACCAGGGAGGAGGGAGCACCGCAGGTATCAAAACAAGAAGAGACAGCTGGTGTAGAAAGCCTACCAAGAGCCACACAGGGCCACTCAGGTCCAGGAACAAGAACCAGAAAATCTGATTACCAAGACCTACGGTTGACTGCCAGAAACCCTCATACCCAAACACCAAACCAGGACATATCAGCAATGAATGGCCGCCAAAAGGGGCAGCTGGTGTGCTGATGTCACATGCCTATGAGTCAAAATGGGACATGATAGACTAGGAGCTAATCAGGAGGCTAGGTCAGGGGGGGGGGGCCACTGAGGTGACCCATCAATAAAAAAAAAAAGAGGCATTTCATTGCATTCATTGCTTGATTTTTTTTTAACCATCAATGTCCTGAGTCATCCAAAGATTGGCAACTTTATAATACAGTTCTAAGTTTCAAGGATTTAAATATGAAGTTTTTTGTTCCCTAGTGCCCATTTATAAAAGAATTTAATTTGGAATTGTCTGTATTTTATGATTCTAAGTACGGTACAGTAATGTAATTCTGATTGGGGTATCTTCTATTTCAGCACAAGGAGAAAAAGATTGGGAACACCCTTCCAAGACCTCCTGTGGAATTTAGTGTGCTAATGATTCTTCTATTGAAGAATACAACATCAAAATCACTAAAAGCAACTGAAGTCAAAGACATAATAACGTAAGAAGTTAATTATAGTACCGTAATGTAGACAATATAATCTACAGAGTAGGTATGGTACTGTCTGCTAGTGGTCAACGTCCTGGTGTTTCAGGCTCAAGGATCTGAAGGATTAGAGTATTGTTGAAAAAACTAATGCTGGGGACCATTCAAATTAAACTTTTATTTCATTGATTTGGTCACTTGGAGCACCACGAACTGCAGACCACATAGACAGTAGCCTGCTGCTCTACCTACTAAGCCACTAACACCACTTGAAAGTAAGGATTCCAGAAATGCCTATCTGTTGCCCAACTGGAACTTTAGGCCTTCCTGTGGGTGCCACTTTGGCATATAGGTGCTAAGTGATCCTCGTCCTAATCATATACAGGCATACCTCAGTTTAAGAGTTTAATTGGTTCCTGGAGACGCCTCGTATTCCGAAAACTCGCATTCCGAAGCTAATTTCCCCATAAGAAATAAAGGGAAATTAATTAATCCGTTCCTGACTACCCCAAAAACCCCACATCAAACTAAATTTTTATAATTAATTCATCTAAATAAACCTACAAAACTATGTTCAAGTTATTACTTACCTTGCTGTTGAATGCTGTAGGCGTATGGAAGATGGTGAGGAGGTGGGAGGAAGAGAGGAGTTACTGTTTGGAAGGGGAGTCCCCTTCCATTATCACATCAGGCAGTGAGGACTTCACTGGTATGCACACTCTGCCACATTTTGCCTGCATACCACTAGGACTTGCTTGTTTTACTAAGAATTTGTCTAATGACACTTGTTTTTCCCTACATTTTAACACTTGTCTGTAGTAAGACATCACATTATCATTTAAAAGGTCAATGCAACGGCCTGCTACAGCTTTATCTGGGTGAGTTTTTCAACAAAACTTTGCAGTTCTTCCCATACTTCACACATTTTCTTAATCAAGAAGGGACATCCTCTACTGCCTCTACTCACAGCTATTTTCTTAGGTTGAACCTTACCAATGGCTTTCTTGAGACCCATGGCAAGATATATAATGACAACTTTTATGCTCAAATGGCCAAAAAAACGATAAAAAACTGTAAATCCTTGTGAAGAATTCAGGTGGGATAGTCACTGGACACGAGACACTGGTAAACTGAGGCGCGATCGCCATGCCACCACGCTCCAGTCGGCCTGTACACGTATCAACAAACTCGTGTCCCGAGGTAACCCTCGCCTTCCGAGACATATTTTTGGAGTAAATCCTGCTCGTCTTCCGAAAAACTCGCATACAGGGACACTCGCATTCCGAGGTACCACTGTACTGTCTAAGCGGACAGTATATGACTAGGTGCATATTATGTGAATTATAGTACACGATACTGTATGCGCCAATATCATAAACACATATAGTGGCATTAAGGGGCCCAGTGTGTATGTGTATGTGTGTGTGTGTGTGTGTAATTACCTAAGTGTAGTTACAGGATGAGAGCTACGCTCGTGGTGTCCCGTCTTCCCAGCACTCTTTGTCATATAACGCTTTGAAACTACTGACGGTCTTGGCCTCCACCACCTTCTCATTTAACTTGTTCCAACCGTCTACCACTCTATTTGCGAAGGTGAATTTTCTTATATTTCTTCGGCATCTGTGTTTAGCTAGTTTAAATCTATGACCTCTTGTTCTTGAAGTGCCAGGTCTCAGGAAATCTTCCCTGTCGATTTTATCAATTCCTGTTACTATTTTGTATGTAGTGATCATATCACCTCTTTTTCTTCTGTCTTCTAGTTTTGGCATGTTTAATGCTTCCAACCTCTCCTCGTAGCTCTTGCCCTTCAGTTCTGGGAGCCACTTCGTAGCATGTCTTTGCACCTTTTCCAGTTTGTTGATGTGCTTCTTAAGCTATGGGCACCACACAACAACTGCATATTCTAGCTTTGGCCTAACAAAAGTCATGAACAATTTCTTTAGTATATCGCCATCCATGTATTTAAATGCAATTCTGAAGTTAGAAAGCATCGCATAGGCTCCTTGCGCAATATTCTTTGTGGTCCTCAGGTGATAGTTTTCTATCTAGAACCACCCCTAGATCTCTTTCTTTATCAGAATTCTTTAAAGATTTCTCACATAATATATAGGTTGTATGGGGTCTATGTTCTCCTATTCCACATTCCATAACATGACATTTATTAACATTAAATTCCATTTGCCAGGTGGTGCTCCATATACTTATTTTGTCCAGGTCTTCTTGAAGGGCATGACAATCATCTAAATTTCTTATCCTTCCTATTATCTTAGCATCATCAGCAAACATGTTCATATAATTCTGTATACCAACTGGTAGATCATTTATGTACACAATAAACATCACTGGTGCAAGAACTGAACCCTGTGGTACTCCACTTATGACATTTCTCCATTCCGATGCATTGCCTCTGATTACTGCCCTCATTTTTCTATCAGTCAGAAAATTTTTCATCCATGATAGAAGCTTACCGGTCACCCCTCCAATATTTTCCAGTTTCCAGAACAACCTCTTATGTGGAACTCTGTCGAAAGCCTTTTTTAGGTTCAGATAGATGCAGTCAACCCAACCATCTCTTTCCTGTAATATCTCTGTGGCTCGATCATAGAAACTGAGTAAATTCGATACACAGGATCTTCCAGATCGAAAACCATACTGTCTGTCTGATATTATATCATTTCTCTCCAGGTGTTCTACCCATTTAGTTTTGATTAGCTTTTCCAATACTTTCACTATTACACTTGTCAATGATACAGGTCTATAATTGAGGGGGTCTTCCCTGTGTGTAATTACCTAAGTGTAATTACACACAGTGTGTGTGTGTGTTTACTAGTTGTGTTTACTAGTTGTGTTTTTGCGGGGGTTGAGCTTTGCTCTTTCGGCCCGCCTCTCAACTGTCAATCAACTGTTTACTAACTAACTACTAACTACTTTTTTTTTTTTTTTTCCCCCACACCACACACACACACACACCCCAGGAAGCAGCCCGTGACAGCTGACTAACTCCCAGGTACCTATTTACTGCTAGGTAACAGGGGCACTTAGGGTGAAAGAAACTTTGCCCATTTGTTTCTGCCTCGTGCGGGGAACGAACCCGCGCCACAGAATTACGAGTCCTGCGCGCTATCCACCAGGCTACGAGGTATTGAATAGAAGTGTTTGTAGAAAGCCTATTGGTCCATATTTCTTGATGCTTCTATATTGGAGCGGAGTCTTGAGGTGGGTAGAATATAGTTGTGCAATAATTGGCTGTTGATTGCTGGTGTTGACTTCTTGATGTGTAGTGCCTCGCAAACGTCAAGCCGCCTGCTATCGCTGTATCTATCGATGATTTCTGTGTTGTTTACTAGGATTTCTCTGGCGATGGTTTGGTTATGGGAAGAGATTATATGTTCCTTAATGGAGCCCTGTTGTTTATGCATCGTTAAACGCCTAGAAAGAGATGTTGTTGTCTTGCCAATATACTGGGTTTTTTGGAGCTTACAGTCCCCAAGTGGGCATTTGAAGGCATAGACGACGTTAGTCTCTTTTAAAGCGTTCTGTTTCGTGTCTGGAGAGTTTCTCATGAGTAGGCTGGCCGTTTTTCTGGTTTTATAGTAAATCGTCAGTTGTATCCTCTGATTTTTGTCTGTAGGGATAACGTTTCTATTAACAATATCTTTCAGGACCCTTTCCTCTGTTTTATGAGCTGTGGAAAAGAAGTTCCTGTAAAATTCTATATTCTATAACTATATTCTACCCACCTCAAGACTCCGCTCCAATATAGAAGCATCAAGAAATATGGACCAATAGGCTTTCTACAAACACTTCTATTCAATACCCATTGTTTCTGTTCTGTCTTGTGTTGATACTTTTAATACCCTATTAATATCCTCTAGTGTTCTGTCTTGTGTTAATGCCACATCATCCTTCCCACCTCACTCAAATGTAATGCCACATCACCCTTCCCACCTCACTCAAATGTAGATATAAAATCAGGGAAACGCAAGTTCTAATCAGTTGTGTATTTGTGAAGTCTTTGAAAATGTAATAAGTTTTACGAAACGCGCCCGTGTCGCGTCAGACTAGAAATAAAAATGAATTTTGGAGAAGTGATTTTTGATTTACCTCCAACAGTGAAGCATAATGTACGAAAGATTGAGAAAATTCGTGTTAGAATTATTAATCTTACTTTTTCGGTCATATTTAATAATATATATATATATATATATATATATACTAGGTACGATATATATATATATATATATCGTACCTAGTAGCCAGAATGCACTTCTCAGCCTACTATGCAAGGCCTGATTTGCCTAATAAGTCAAGTTTTCATGAATTATTTGTTTTTCGACTACCTAACCTACCTAACCTAACTTTTCCGGCTACCTAACCTAACCTAATTTTTCGGTCATATATCTACGTTAATTTTAACTCTAATAAAAAAAAATTGACCTCGTACATAATGAAATGGGTAGCTTTATCATTTCTTACGAAAAAAATTAGAAAAAATATATTAATTCAGGAAAACTTGGCTTATTAGGCAAATCGGGCCTTGCATAGTAGGCTGAGAAGTGCATTCTGGCTACTAGGTATGACATTATATATATATATATATATATATATATATATATATATATATATATGTCGTACCTAATAGCCAGAACGCACTTCTCAGCCTACTATGCAAGGCCCGATTTGCCTAATAAGCCAAGTTTTCATGAATTAATATATTTTCTCTAATTTTTTTCTTATGAAATGATAAAGCTACCCATTTCATTATGTATGAGGTCAAGTTTTTTTATTGGAGTTAAAATTAACGTAGATATATGACCGAACCTAACCAACCCTACCTAACCTAACCTAACCTATATTTATAGGTAAGGTTAGGTTAGGTAGCCAAAAAAAGCTAGGTTAGGTTAGGTTAGGTAGACGAAAAAACATTAATTCATGAAAACTTGGCTTATTAGGCAAATCGGGCCTTGAATAGTAGGCTGAGAAGTGCGTTCTGGCTATTAGGTACGACATATATATATATATATATATATATATATATATATATATATATATATATATATATATATATATATATATATATATATATATATATATATATATATATATATATATAATATATATATATATATATATATATATATATATATATATATATATATATATATATATATATATATATATATATATATATACATACATACATATACATACATACATACATACATACATACATACATACATACATACATACATACATACATACATACATACATACATACATACATATATATACAGTACAGTAGAACCTCGAGTGACGACCGCCTCAATTGGTGACAATTTATCATTATTAGTATCATTTGATTTTATACCTTTATGTAACACTGTATTTTGTAAAAATGGATAATTATATGTTTTTGTTTTTTCAGTGCACTGTTTCCCTACTACAGGATTTTTCATGAAAAATCGTGGGATACCAGATTCAGTCAGAGTACATGTGGAAAATTTAAATCCTTCTTTATCAAGACAAGGATTGTTATACCAGGTAAAATAAGTTATGTGTGCCTCAGTTTGATAACTGATTATATATTTTTATTCCTCCCCATACACTCCCTTTTGCTGGAGGCCATCTTCAGATATGCTTGTAATTTGAAACACCTATGTTCTTTGAAGTAGTTCGTAAGATTGATGTCCCTACAGTCTGGTCTATAACCAGGCCTCGTTGACACTCGTCAATCTGGCTGTGACAACACCTCCTCCCCCTTTTCCTCCACAGCCTAGTTGATCAGTTGTTCTTTGGAGGCATTTATCGAGTTACCTCTTAGAGATAACGATAGGTGTCTTTTCTCCCTTTAAGAAAAGACACAGTTGATAAAATGCAAAGAATAACCAAGGCAAGAGAAAGAGTTGTACATTATTTTTACCATCCTTATTTTCTGACTTTTCCTTCCCCTTCCCTTACTTTATATTTTTTCTTTACCTGATTTTTTATCCTTGTTTTCTCTTATTCTTGCCTTTTCTCTTATCCTTTCCTTTCATCTTATTTTTACCTTCATCTGTCTTTAACATTCATCTTGCTTTTCTTCTCACCCTCTTCCCATATATTGTTTGTCTCTTCTACTCCTTCTGTATTTCACGACTACATAATGGTCCAGGACATAACAAAACATCATCTTTTTTTAATTTTGAGATGTGTGGGTTGGGTATTGACTTCGCCTATGTAATTGTGTTTATCATCAGATAAATTGTTCTTGAATAATGATGCCCAAGCATTTCATATCTTTAATTAAATCTGATGTTGGAGAGCTATTTTGTTGGGTTAAATGTATAATGCAGCACACTATAATCATATTTTGAAATATTCGGTTAAACCAGTTTGAGTCGAATGCTTGCTGTCTAGACACGTAGTCTGGGAGCCCACTGGTCACATGGACCGTAATGTTTAATTATTATATCATTTATTCAAGGTACCCAGTTATTGGTTGTAAGACTTCGTTCACTGCAGCTCCTCTGTTAACCACTGCACTGCGCAAAACGGCAAATGCTGTTTTGAGAGTTGTCCGTTTTTTTTTATTAGGCTATATTTTAATGTTTTTTAATGTTTTCATCACTGTGTTTTAAAATAAAAATAGTTGAGTTTGGAAACATTTTGACATTAACTTTACCTGAATATTTATAAAAACAACAAAACTATGTCCTTAACACTTTGGCATACACTGCGCGCCACCCCTCAACTGTGCGATATGGGACCCAGGGTGTCACGGGAGCGCGCGTAAATTCTGAAAAATGTATACTCTCTTCAACTTTGTCATCTTAATTCTCGTCCTACACCTACGAGATTAAATTTTGTATCATTGTGTTCGCAATAGAATTCTCTACAGCACTAAATGCATATAAACTCCAAAAGCCCGGCTAATTACCCGCAGCAATCAGAGAAAGTGCGAATGAGTTACCCAGGAGCGCGCAAACACGATAAAATGTTTTCACTATTTTCACTCTGGTCACCTCAATTTTCGTCCTAGGTCTTTCATTTTGGCCTCAATGGATTCACAATAGAATTCTACAGAGGAACATTAGCATATAAAATAAAAAACCTGGTCACACTCCAACCGCCGACGAGTTGAAGACGGGCCACGCGTTAGCCGCGAGTGAGCGCTCAGACGCCTTCCAGCTACACTCCCAATTCCCGCCCTTTTCAAGCCTTTCTTTCTCAATTTTCTTCCTGGAAGGGCCTTGTTCATGATCACTATCCATCGTGGAGTAAGCATAGATAGTTTCTAAAGCCGCAGTAAGAAATATAGCCACGGAAAATAGCTGAAATGTTCACACGTTTGAGATGCAATGGGAGGCGACATTGGTCACAACAGTGGAGCGAAAACAATGGGCCCACGGCGTGTGCCAAGCCACCTGAATGCCACGAGGCTCAACAAAGAAAATGGGAAGATATCGGCGCGCATTTTAAACCCAGTCCCAAAAAAATCGGATAAAAACCTGATTTTTGGCGATTATTTAACCCTTAAATGGCGCATAGCTATATACCATTTGACACCCACAGGCGCATACCAAAAAAAAAAAAAAAAAAATTATTTTTTCTTCCTAACCTGTTAATTTGTGTTCACTGATCACGGGAAAAATAATAAAAAAATCGTAAGTGGCATATATTGCCCACTATAGGGCGGGGAAGTGTGACAGAAATCAGGCGCTGACTGAGCGTGCGTCCCCAGGCGGTCTGTTGATAGCCAGCTGTCAGGCCAGAGTTTCCACAAAGAGATAATTACCCAATTATTTCAATGTCTCTGATTGATTTTTCGTAGTTTTTTTGCTGTAATATTATTCAATAGTGTGTAGTGTGATATATTTATAGAATAAAATGAGTGAATCATCGCTGTACTCAAAAATATGGTGTGCGTATTGTTGATTCAATTATGTTCATCAAACAGTGAACAAATACTTTGTCGGTTATTACACTATATACACACGTTATATATATATAAGTATCTGGATGTTTTGTTCACCATGACAAACCACTAAGTTGGTATGCTGAGTGGCAGTGGCTACCTTGAGGCTACCTTGAGGTGCTTCCGGGGCTTAGTGTCCCCGCGGCCCGGTCGTCGACCAGGCCTCCTGGTTGCTGGACTGATCAACCAGGCTGTTAGACGCGGCTGCTCGCAGCCTGACGTATGAGTCACAGCCTGGTTGATCAGGTATCCTTTGGAGGTGCTTATCCAGTTCTCTCTTGAACACTGTGAGGGGTTTGCCAGTTATGCCCCTTATGTGTAGTGGAAGCGTGTTGAACAGTCTCGGGCCTCTGATGTTGATAGAGTTCTCTCTCAGAGTACCTGTTGTGGCAGTGGCAGGCAGTGACTGGCTGCCACTCCCTCCCTCACCTCACCTTACCTGACTTGCCACCATTCTCCACCCACCATACTGTTTTTGCTTTTATATACAGATGTTATATATAAGTATTTACATGTTTTGTTCACCATAACTGTACATCTAAGCTTGTATGGTGAGTAAAGGCACAAAGACGTAGCTACTCACACAGTCAGCTGGTGGCGGCCGCCCTCAAGGCCAGACGCACTAATATTTCTCCTACAACAATACTGTTTGTGGTGTTATTACGCTATATACACACATTATATATAAATATCTACCTGTTTTATTCACCATACTTGTACAAGTAAACTGGTATGGTGCCCAAAGACCATCGTGGTCATCAGTAAACAACATGATAAGTCCTGCAGACGACTCTCCTCCCTCACCAAAATGGCGGCTCCCAACCTCCTACTCTCGCTGTTATCTCACACTATACACACGTTATATATAAGTATCTACATTTGTGTTCACCATAGCGAACCACTAAGCTGGTATGGTGAGTGCAGTCAATAAAAGGTGGCCACGCACACTCAAAAGACAACGCCACCTTCCTCCCTCCCACAGCATTACTCCTTCCTCCATGGCGCACAGCGCTAAATATCACCACAATACTGCTATTATCAGATCCCTGGTCAGTTTTATCACAGTCAGGGGTCTTCTGTAATAATATCATCTCTACATAATAGCATGAACAAGTATATTATGGCATTTTTAGGTGATGCTGTGGTCACAAGCTGAACAGCAGTGCTGTGAGCTCATGCTGCGTGCGTCAGGCTTGGTAGCTCACTCAATACTGAGGCCCCTAACACCCTGGGGTTTGGCCCACGATTTTTTTAAAAAATGGCGTCTGTTTACAAGAGCCCTGATGAAGGTGTGGTGAACCCCGTGTATCCGCGGGCCATTTAAATCTTGCGTAGTACTCCAAAGCATCATATGATGCGATGCGCAATTTACTGCAAGTTGGTCAAAGCATCATATGATGCGATGCGCAATTTACTGCAAGTTGGTCAAAGCATCATATGATGCGATGCGCAATTGAAGGGTTAAAGTGGATGACGCAATGCTGCGTCATCCCCGGCATTACCGACAGTAAACGGATGACGCAATGCTGTGTCATGCCCGGGTGAAAGTGTTAACAATTGCACTATGAAGTTTTTGCCAAAAACAGGTGTGCAGTGCAGGGGTTAAATGAAGGCTACAATTATATTTGTACTGGCTTTGTGTGCAATACACATGCAAATAAATTTATTGTCCTACATGTCTGTGTTCCTGCATGCCTGTAGGACATGCCAGTGAGGAATTTTCCCACAGTGGATTATGGGGGAGAGATTTTACCACAAAATTCAAAACATATCTAGGTTGATTTTATTATTCATTGCTTGAATATTTTTAAATCTTTCTCAGTACATCATAAATACAGCATTCTGTATTGGGTAATGATAAACTATAATTTGGTTATCTATTTACCAGTGCAAAGCATCAAAGAGGAATCTCCAAAGAAACGAGGACCTGGCCGGCCTCCCAAACAAGGTAAGAGTATATATATTAATCTATTAAATTTTTTAAATACTGTAGTGTGGAAACGCTGATAGTAATAGAATGGACATATTGTACATGTAAAGAGAAAGATGATAATTATTCTCAGGAATTAGAAACCTTTCTTACAATGAGAGGTAAAAAATGAAATCACAATAAAGTGATAAGATCTTTTGATCAAGGTAGTAGAATTGAACCATAATCCTGGGTCACCCTGGATGCTTGCCTTGGACTGGTCTAACCCAATACAGTATTTCAAAATTATAATTATACTGTACTGTACAGTATTATACATTTAACCCAACAAAATATCTCTCCAACATCAGATTTAATTAAAAATATGCAATTTTGCCAGGTCGTGTAACTTATATGCATATTGTAATAAATGCGTAAAGCATGCGCCTGAGGTGACCTAGGATGCCGTTTCTATTCCATCACCATATTCCAAAGATTTTCTTTAGAGATTAGCCCTTACAGTGCAGTTATCATAACTCGTCAATCCCCAGGGTAGTGTAATTATATGTCAATTTTAGTTATTATCACCTGCTTTTTGTTGGGAGCTCTGTTGGCTCTCTGAAGCTATCAAACTGACACGTGTCATATTAGTTGAGTGTCATCAGTCCCGGGAGTTCGAGTGCCTAGTGGGGGCCACGAGCCAGAACCTGGCCCTCTCGGAGAGGTGCAGGGAGCAATGGCCATATGAGCACTCTACATTTAGAGTACAGTATGTCATGTCTGCCATCGACCAGGGAAAGCACCCAGAAAGGTAGGCAAAACAATACAAGCCCTCTACTGGTGATAATTGCAACCTACATCCGAACACAGCCAAAGAACTCCCCTCAGATGAAAACAAACAAACAAGCAAGCAAATTGACATCCAACTAGTATGCCCGGTCGTTAGCACCCACCCCCCTTCCCTCGAAAGGGGGGGGGGGAGTGTGTGTAATGTAGGGCCCTTCTAACCACTCCTCAGACTCTCTAAAACTACAGGAGGAGGAGGATGTCCTCCTGTGTCAAGTTAGGTTAGTTTGGATGTATTTATACCTCCGCTTATTTTCTGGCTCACTTTTGCTAGACCAACGAGCGGAGGGGGGGGGCCGTCCTAGTCGTACCTAGATGGTCTCTCAAGGATTTACCTCGTTTCCATGCGATCATGGGTGGATCCTTGGGAAATTCTGGCCACAAGGGGGTGTTCCACATAGGTCTCTATTAACCAGGACCAGACTAACGACATCTTCTCCTAGAGTTGTTTCGCTAGGCTGAAATAACTATTTGAAATTCAAAGTACTGATCTCAGTTATTTGTTGTAAGAGTTGTTCACTGCAGCTCCTCTGTTAAATGAAGGCTACGATTATATTTGTACTGGCTTTGTGTGTGATAGACATGCAAATAAATTTATTGTCCTATATGTCTGTGTTCCTGCATTTCTGTAGGATATGCCAGTGAGGAATTTTCCTATAGTGGATTGAGGGGGAGAGATTTTACCACAAAATTAAAAAATTAACTAGGATGATTATATTATTCATTTTTTGAATATTTTTGTCTTCCTCTGTTCATCATAAATAAAGCATTCTGTATTGGGTAATGTTAAACTATAATTTGGTTATCTATTTTCTAGTGTATATCAAAGAGGAATCTCCAAAGAAACGAGGACCTGGCCGGCCTCGCTATGACGGTAAGAGTAAAAACCTATTGTGTTATTAAATAGTATAGTGTAAATCCTGATAGTAATAAAATGGACATATATTCACTTGAATAGAGAAAGATGATAAAGTTAATCCCAGGAACTCAAAACTTTCCTTACGAAGAAAGATTAAGACAACGAAATCATAATAACGTGATACAGCTATGAGAAAATCTGTAAAATTAGTTAGATACTTTATAATACTTTAGAACAGGAGTTCGTACAACTGGTTAGAAATGTTAAAAAAGAGATAAGGAAAGCAAAAAGAAACTATGAAGTTCACATAGCAGGGCAAGCGAAAACAAATCCTAGAGGGTTTTTTCAGTTATATCAAACTAAGACTAGGGAAAGGATAGGTCCATTAAAAACTGAGACAGGTTTAATGACGAGGAGATGAGTAGTATTTTTAATAAATATTTTACATCTGTATTTACCAAAGAACATAAGAACAAAGGCAACTGCAGAAGGCTTATTGGCCCATACGAGGCAGCTCCTATCTATAACCACCCAATCCCACTCATATACATGTCCAACCCGCGCTTGAAACACTCAAGGGACCCCACCTCCACCACGTTACATGGTAATTGGTTCCACAAATCAACAAGCTGTTACCGAACCAGTATTAGATATTGCAAATCAAATGCAATATCTTTCATAGACAACTGGGAACACTTCTATGGAAGAAATGGAATGTATGCTCGTGATGGGGTGCATCTATCGAGAGCTGGGGTTGTTGCTGTTGCGAACTCGTTGGAAGAAGTGGTTAGAGGTGTTTGTTTGGGTTTAAACTGTTAGCTGATAGAGGTATGGGAATTGATTTGGAGGAAGGAGATAATAAAAGTACGTGTTTGTGGGAGAAAGGAATTGGCAAAATGATCAGGGAAAGAGAAGGGCCTCAAAATAACAATTCACTTAGGGTATATTACACTAACAGTAGAAGTCTAAGAAATAAAATTAACGAATTAAATGCTCTTGTCTGCACAGAAAAAATAGATATTATTGCACTTACCGAAACATGGATGAATGTAGAAAATAGAGAACTATTAGCTGAATATCAAATAAATGGATTTAAACTATTTCACACAGATAGATATATTAGACGAGGAGGGGGAGTAGCCATATATGTTAGGGACAATTTGAAATGTTGTCTCAAAGAGGGAATCAAAACTGAGCCACACACAGAAACTATTTGGATAGAATTATACGAAAAAGCAAATAGTATTATAATAGGAGTTATATATAGGCCACCAAATTTAGACAGAATGGAAGCAAAGCATCTATGGGATGAAATATCTAGGGCATCTAGATCTAACAGTATTTACGTCATGGGTGACTTTAATTTTAGTGGAATAAACTGGTTGAACAAAACAGGGAATAGTGAAGCAGAAGATTTTCTAGAATTAATTGACGATTGCTTTCTTACGCAACACATTAAGGAACCAACACGGGAAAATAATATTTTAGATTGTGTTAACTAACAGGGAAACACAAATTAATGGCATCGAAATAGGGAGTGAGCTAGGGAACAGTGATCACAAAGAAATCAGATTTAGCATAGAATGGAATAGACCTGTAGGAGAAAATTCTGTTAAAGTGCCAGATTTTCGAAAAGCTGATTTTAATAGCCTTAGAAATTTTTTGGGTCAAATTGATTGGAAAGTCTTGGGTATGGGGTGGGGGCCGGTCTTGGAGCGAGACATGAACCCAGCGATAGGTGACGTAAATGGGGATTTCGATGTGGATTCAATATATAACTTATTTAAGAATATTCTAAACGAAGCACAGGAACGTAGTACTGTATACCATGCAAATTGAATGGATCGAATACCAATGATCCAAAGTGGATAACAAAGAATTTGAAGAACCTTATAGGTAAAAAGAGAGCTTGGTACAAAAGGATTAAAAATGGGGAGGTCACTTTAGAACAGGAATTCGTACAACTGGTTAGAAATGTTAAAAAAGAGATAAGGAAAGCAAAAAGAAACTATGAAGTTCGCATGGCAGGGCAAGCAAAGACAAATCCTAAAGGGTTTTTTCAGTTATATCGTACTAAGACTAGGGAAAGGATAGGTCCATTAAAAACTGAGACAGGTCAAATAACAGATAGTGATGAAGAGATGAGTAGTATTTTTAATAAATATTTTGTATCTGTTTTTACTAAAGAGGAACTTAACAATATGCCTTCAGCCGAACAAGTCTATGTGGGTGGGAACGAGGACAGGTTGACGAGTTTAACAGTTACCAGGGAGGATGTTCTTAAATAAATAGTAAAACTCAAACCAAACAAATCCCCAGGGCCGGATGAAGTGTTTGCCAGGGTGCTTAAAGAATGCAAAGAGGAGCTTTGTGACCCACTGTCAACCATATTTAATAAATCAATAGAGTCAGGCAGAGTGCCAGAGTTTTGGAAAGTTGCTAATGTGATACCAATTTTTAAGAAAGGAGATAGATCACTTGCGTCTAACTATCGACCAATTAGCCTAACGTCTATTGTGGGAAAGTTACTCGAATCTATAATAGCAAATTAAATTCGTCTTCATCTTGAAAAACAAATTAATAATTGAGTTGCAACATGGTTTTATAAATGGCCGTTCATGTTTAACAAATTTGTTATCTTTTTATTCTAGCATTGTTGAGGCAGTTGATAGTGGTAAGGATTGCGATGTTGTGTACCTTGACTTTAGCAAAGCTTTTGATACAGTGCCACATGAAAGACTGATTAAAAAGTTAGTCTCTCATGGTTTTGATACAGTGCCACATGAAAGACTGATTAAAAAGATAGAGTCTCATGGTATTGGGGGTGCTATATTAAGCTGGATTAGGGCATGGCTATACCATAGGAAACAGAGAGTTAGTATAAATGGAGTCAAGTCAGAGTGGGAAAATGTTGTAAGTGGGGTGCCTCAGGGCTCTGTCCTGGGACCTCTGTTGTTTATAATATATATAAATGATTTAGATTCAGGTTTGAGTAGCAACATTTGCAAATTTGCCGATGATACGAAAATCGGTAGGGAAATTAATTCGGAGGAGGACTCACTATCACTTCAAGTTGATCTAGATAGGGTTTTGAAATGGTCGAAGGATTGGCAGATGCAGTTTAATGCTGATAAATGTAAAGTTCTGAGGTTAGGTAATGATGATAGGGTTACAAGATACGAGCTAGATGGTGTTGAGATTGCGAAGTCGAATTGCGAAAGGGATCTGGGAGTTATGATTAGTAAGAATTTAAAACAAAAGGATCAATGCATAAATGTTCGTAATAAGGCAAATCGGACACTTGGATTTATTAATCGCAGCGTTAGTAACATAAGAACATAAGAACATAAGAACAAAGGTAACTGCAGAAGGCCTATTGGCCCATACGAGGCAGCTCCTATTCTATAACCACCCAATCCCACTCATATACTTGTCCAACCCGTGCTTGAAACAATCAAGGGACCCCACCTCCACAATGTTACGCGGCAATTGGTTCCACAAATCAACAACCCTGTTACTGAACCAGTATTTACCCAAGTCTTTCCTAAATCTAAACTTATCCAATTTATATCCATTGTTTCGTGTTCTGTCCTGTGTTGATACTTTTAATACCCTATTAATATCCCCCCGGTTATGTCCATTCATCCACTTGTAAACCTCTATCATGTCACCCCTAACTCTTCGCCTTTCCAGTGAATGCAACTTAAGCTTTGTTAATCTTTCTTCATATGAAAGATTTCTAATTTGGGGAATTAACTTAGTCATCCTACGCTGGACACGTTCAAGTGAATTTATATCCATTCTATAATATGGCGACCAAAACTGAACTGCATAATCTAAATGGGGCCTAACTAGAGCAAGATATAGCTTGAGAACCACACCAGGTGTCTTGTTACTAACGCTGCGATTAATAAATCCAAGTGTCCGATTTGCTTTATTACGAACATTTATGCATTGATCCTTTTGTTTTAAATTCTTACTAATCATAACTCCCAGATCCCTTTCGCAATCCGACTTCGCAATCACAACACCATCTAGCTCGTATCTTGTAACTCTATCATCATTACCTAACCTCAGAACTTTACATTTATCAGCATTAAACTGCATCTGCCAATCCTTTGACCATTTCAAAACCCTATCTAGATCAACTTGAAGTGATAGTGAGTCCTCCTCCGAATTAATTTCCCTACCGATTTTCGTATCATCGGCAAATTTGCAAATGTTGCTACTCAAACCTGAATCTAAATCATTTATATATATTATAAACAACAATCATTTATATATATTATAAACAAATATATATATTATAACAAGACACCTGGTGTGGTTCTCAAGCTATATCTTGCTCTAGTTAGGCCCCATTTAGATTATGCAGTTCAGTTTTGGTCGCCATATTATAGAATGGATATAAATTCACTTGAACGTGTCCAGCGTAGGATGACTAATTCCCCAAATTAGAAATCTTTCATATGAAGAAAGATTAACAAAGCTTAAGTTGCATTCACTGGAAAGGCGAAGAGTTAGGGGTGACATGATAGAGGTTTACAAGTGGGTGAATGGACATAACAAAGGGGATATTAATAGGGTATTAAAAGTATCAACACAAGACAGAACACGAAACAATGGGTGTAAATTGGATAAGTTTAGATTTAGGAAAGACTTGGGTAAATACTGGTTCAGTAACAGGGTTGTTGATTTGTGGAACCAATTACCGCGTAACGTGCTGGAGGTGGGGTCCGTCGATTGTTTCAAGCGTGGGTTGGACAAGTATGAGTGGGATTGGGTGGTTATAAATAGGAGCTGCCTCGTATGGGCCAATAGGCCTTCTGCAGTTGCTTTTGTTCTTATGTTCTTATGTTACTAACGCCTCAAATAATAAATACCAGTATCCTATTTAGGAAAGACTTGGGTAAATACTGGTTCGGTAACAGGGTTGTTTATTTGTGAAACTAATTACCCCGTAACGTGGTGGAGGTGGGGTCCTTCGATTGTTTCAAGCGTGGGTTGGACATGTATATGAGTGGGATTGGGGGGTTTTAAATAGGAGCTGCCTCGTATGGGCCAATAGGCCTTCTGCAGTTACCTTTGTTCTTTTGTTCTTAACAACTCTGTTACTGAACCCATATATACCCCAGATCTTTCCTAAATCTGAACTTTTTCCAATATATACCCATTGTTTTGTGTTCTCTCGCTTGTGTTGATACATTTAATACCCTATTAATATCCCCTTTGTTATGCCCATTCATTCACTTATACACCTCTATCATGTCACCCCTATCATGATAAATACATAAGTCTATCATAAGAATGCCTCCAGCATAGGATGACAAAGTTAATCCTACAAATTAGAAACCTGTCATATGAAGAAAGATTGACAAAGCATAAATTACATTATCTTGAAAAGTGAAGAATTGGGATGGACATGATAGCAGTGTACAAGTGGAGGAATGGGCATATGGGCATAACAAAGAGATATAAAAAAGGTATTAAATGTATCAACACAAGACAGAACACGAAACAATGGGTATAAATTGGATAAGTTTAGATTTAGGAAAGACCTGGGTAAATACGGGTTCGGTAACAGGGTTTTTGATTTGTGGAACCAATTACCGCATAACATAATAGAAGTGGGATCCCTTCATGCTTTCAAGCCTAGGTTAGACATATTCAGTATTTGTAGATTGGGTTATATAAATAGGAGCTGCCTCATGTGGGCCAATGGGCCTTCTGCAGTTACTTTCATTCTTATGTTTCTCACATTTTGCATTTATCTTCATTCTTATGATATTGTGTTCTTATATTTATGAATATGGTTGATATAATTTGAAGCTGCCTCAAACTGGTCAGCAGACCTTCTGATGCTTTCACAAATCTTATGTTTGTATGCTCTTATGAATGATTATTGTTAAGAGAATGAGGAACATATGACCTCCATACACCTCACTTGGTCTGTATATAGTCTGGGATATTACCATTGGTTGCATCAGATTGAGAAAAGCAGGGAAAGAAGAGAGTCATAAAATTGACTGCACGTTTTCAACACTTGAATTGGCCGTAGTAAGGTATTTATTTATTTTATATAATGTGTATATCAAAGTAAATCATATATCAAATTTCTTCTTTATGCAACTGTTCGTATTTTTCAAATTGCCCACCAATTGCCACGTAACGTGGTGGAGGTGGGGTCCCTCGATTGTTTCAAGCATGGGTTGGACATGTATATGAGTGGGATTGGGTGGTTATAAATTGGAGCTGCCTCATATGGGCCAATAGGCTTTCTGCAGTTACCTTTGTTCTTAAGATTTTGAAAGTCTTTGCATTTAGTCTGTTACTTACGGAAATTAATTCTAGAAAATCTTATGCTTTCATTAGTATAATGCTTCATTATTCCCTGTTCTGTTAAACCAATTTATTCCACTAATTAAAGTTGCACATGACACAAATACTGCTAGACCTAGATGCTCTAGATATTTCATCCCATAGATGTTTTGCTTCCATCCTGTTTGAGTTTGGTGCCCTGTATATAACTACTATTGTAAGATTATTTGCTCTTTCGTTCAAATTCTATCCAAATAGTTTCTGTATGTGGCTCAGTTTTGATTCCCTCTTTGAGACTACATTTCAAATTTTCCCATACATATATGGCTACTTCCCCTCTTCGTCTAATAATGTCTGAAATAGTTTAAATCCATTTATTTGATATTCAGCTAATAGTTCTCTATTTTCTACATCCACGTTTCAGTAAGTGCAATAATGTCAATTTTTCTGCGCAGACAAGAGCATTTAAATCGTCTATTTTGTTTCTTAGACTTCTACTGTTAGTGTAATATACCCTAAGTGTGTTCCCTGATCATTTTGCCAATTTGTTTCTCCCACAAACACATACTTTTATTACCTCCTTCCTCCATATCAATTCCTACACCACTATCTACTAACAATGGCGATGCTCATTCACTCTGGTTCTGCTATGCTGCCTGTTGGGCTGGCAATTCTTATGGCTCTGGTTTCTCTGGAGTTCCCTGTGGGTTCTAACCCACAGGGAACTTCTATCCCCTTTCTATTCATGCATCTGAGGTGGAAGCATATTAGGCAGCTACTGCTTTATGGGCACATTTTGTCAGTGTTCAACATCAAAAACCCAAGACTTCAATACTCATCCCCAACACATATGGGCATATTTGGCCGCCCTCCCACAGCGTTCAAAAGAGAACTCGACAAGCACCTTCTACGAATAGCTGATCAGCTAGGTTGTGACTCGAACATCAGGCTGCAAGCAGGCGCATTGAACAGCCTTGTTGTTAAGACCAGCAACCAGGAGCCTGGTCATAGACTAGGCTACAGGCATGTTTAGTCTCGAAATCAACAACAGATAGGCAAGTCCCAGTCTCCCTCCTTAATTCCAGGTTCATCAGTTGTTGTTGTTTAAGATTCAGTTACTGGGAACAAAACATTCCAAGTAGCACTGGCTATGGTGAGCCCATATGGTTCATCAGTTCGTTGGGTGTTTTTATATATCCAGAGCTGGTGGAGGACTGAGCTCCAGGCTACGTGGTGGTGGCAATTGCTATTATTAACAGGTTCTTGCTACTTTCGAGTGAATTCATTTCTTATTGAATCGTTCAGGCAGTTGTTTAGTGGTTTTGATGCTTCAAGTCTTGTGAAACCAGCAGTTGGAGGTTTAATTTTGTAAATAAAGCTCCATAAAAATTGGTAGTTTGTGTTTAATTTTGTAAATAAAGAACTTAACAATATGCCTTCAGCCGAACAAGTCTATGTGGGTGGGGATGAGGACAGGTTGACTAGTTTAGCAGTTACCAGGGAGGATGTAATTAAACAATTAGAAAAACTAAAACCAAACAAATCCCCAGGGCCGGATGAAGTGTTTGCCAGGGTGCTTAAAGAATGCAAAGAGGAGCTTTCCGAGCTACTGTCTACCATATTTAATAAATCAATAGTCAGGCAGAGTGCCAGAGTCATGGAAGGTAGCTAATGTGGTACCAATTTTTAAGAAAGGAGATAGATCACTTGCGTCAAACTATCGGCCAATTAGCCTAACGTCTATTGTGGGGAAGTTACTTGAATCAATAATTGCAAATACAATTCTTCTCCATCTTGAAAAACATAAATTAATAAATGAGTCGCAACATGGTTTTACAAATGGCCGTTCATGTTTAACAAATTTGCTAACTTTTTATTCCAGCATAGTTGAGGCAGTTGATAGTGGTAAGGATTGTGATGTTGTGTACCTTGACTTTAGCAAAGCTTTTGATACAGTGCCACATGAAAGACTAATTAAAAAAATAGAAGCTCAAGGTATTGGGGGGTGCTATATTGACTTGGATTAGGGCATGGCTATTCCAAAGGAAACAGAGAGTTAGTATAAATGGGGTTAAGTCAGAGTGGGATAATGTTGTTAGTGGAGTACCTCAGGGCTCTGTCCTGGGCCCCCTGTTGTTTATAATATATATAAATGATTTAGATTCAGGTTTGAGTAGCAAATTTGCCGATGATACGAAAATCGGCAGGGAAATTAATTCGGAGGAGGACTTACTATCACTTCCAAGTTGATCTAGATAAGGTTTTGAAATGGTCAAGGGATTGGCAAATGCAGTTTAATGCTGATAAATGTAAAGTTCTGAGGCTAGGTAATGCTGATAGAGTTACAAGATACGAGCTAGATGGTGTTGAGATTGCGAAAGGGATCTGGGAGTTATGATTAGTAAGAATTTAAAACAAAAGGATCAATGCATGAATGTTCGTAATAAGGCGAATAGGACACTGGGATTTATTAATCGAAGCGTTAGTAACAAGACACCTGGTGTGGTTCTTAAGCTATATCTTGCTCTCGTTAGGCCCCATTTAGATTATGCAGTTCAGTTTTGGTCGCCGTATTATAGAATGGATATAAATTCACTTGAACGTATCACTTAGTCAACGTAGGATGACTAAGTTAATTCCCCAAATTAGAAATCTTTCACATGAAGAAAGGTTAACAAAGCTTAAGTTGCATTCACTGGAAAGGCGAAGAGTTAGGGGTGACATGATAGAGGTTTACAAGTGGATGAATGGACATAACAGGGGGATATTAATAGGGTATTAAAAATATCAACACATGACAGAACACGAAACAATGGGTATAAATTGGATAAGTTTAGATTTAGGAAAGACTTGGGTAAATACTGGTTCAGTAACAGGGTTGTTGATTTGTGAAACCAATTGCTGCGTAACGTGGTGGAGGTGGGGTCCCTCGATTGTTTCAAGCGCGGGTTGGACAAGTATATGAGTGGGATTGGGTGGTTATAGATAGGAGCTGCCTCGTATGGGCCAATAGGCCTTCTGCAGTTACGTTTGTTCGTATGTTCTTAATAAAGTTCCATAAAAATTGGTAGTTTTGAATGTAATCCATAAGAATGAATGTGATTTGGGCCCATAATTATATTTTTTTTTGTTTTGAAGTTATTTTGAGGATGTTAAACCTGTTTTACACAACTTTGAGGTGCTCGTGTAATTTAATGTGTGCTTGTTTCATTCTTATGAACTTTTAGTAATTGAAATAAAGAATTTAAAAATGTTATTAATTGTACTGACTTGTTTGATTTAATTGCTATTTTTTATTCAGATAATGCCCAGTTGTGTATTGCACTGAACTTGGCAAAGAAATGTATATGGGAGACTTACATGAAAAATGCCATTAAAGGTCATGAAGAACAGCTCAAAGCTTGCACAACTCAACCAAGTAAGTAAATTTGAGAATTTTTATGTATTTGTTAAATGTAATGTAATATGATATGCATGCTGAAATGTGATTACCAATTGTAGGCACAGGAACATTAACAAAATTCCAGGTGACCAAAACCTTGTTCGGATTTCCCCTCCCTGTTCACACTCATATAATAGCCCAGGTTTGCAAACACTGCCGACAGAGCGACATACACACCCTAAGATTATGGGTGCGAGGTTACACCACAGGCTGGCTAGGCTGAGGAACACTGCGGATGACCTTAGACAAGTAACTCTTGGAACTGGACCAAGGAAACGGGGGGTCTGCCCACAATGCATCCACTAAGGCAGAGTCCGTGGCACGAAGGTAGTAACCGAGAGCCGCTACCAGACAAAGCACATATTGCACCCCAGCCTGAACCAACCGGGCATCAATGACCAATAGACCCTTCCAGGAGCCATTCATTCATTCTCCACCAGAAAAGATGGAGCCGGCTGCAAGCAAACAAAAAGCCCAACAGGGCAAAAGAACAAAAATTCCCAAGACAAATAGAAAACAAAGTTTTAAGAAAAAATTATGGACTGAAGGGGACACCATAAACAGAGAAGAAACATGGCTCAGAGACCAAGCAGGCTTCAGGCGGCTCATGAGCAGACTGAAGGTAAAACAAGGCACAAGACAGACTGGAAAATGGAACCAAGTCAGAATTGACCCTGAACACACACTGCAGTGGCTCAACCAGTTTTGCATAATACGAGGCAACAGTACTCGGCATATGATGCCAATTAAACAATTTTCTCTATATATCTTACCACTATCTGAATCTGAACAAAATACTGCCAAGAAAAATTGCCACAGGTTTGACGGACTGAATGATATCTGTTACGCAGTTTGTCTTTATCGTATTTGGTTCATTCAAAAAAGTTTAAACTATTTTATGTAGTGCAGTATTGTATTGCCTTTGTTCATTCATACTGACAGTTTTTTTGTACTGTATCTGGCTCACATAATTTAACTGGAAAATAAATTGTAGAGAATACTGTATAAAGGAATGCCCAAACGCTTTGCCAGTTTGCGGGGGCCTGAATTTAAACTTAAGCTGTATCATAAGTATTTTGTCCCCTTAAGTTTTATGAGGACTATTAAAGATTTTTTAGCAAATAAAATGCTCCTTTGTCATAGTGGGTGACTCTTGTAGTGCTCTCATGACTTTGGAATCAGTTAACCTTACACATCATGTAATAGGAGAAATCCAATATCGGCTGTTTCTCATCTCTTGCAGATTTAAGTAGGTTGAGTTTTGCTGGGTTCCCAGCCATATTGGTATTACTTAAATGAGCGTGTGGACACTGCCGCTGAGGAGGCTATCCGCACTTGTCCTATTACTCGAAAAGGTGTTCTCTATTCCTATTTCTATCCAGTCATTCATTCCTCAATTCATGCCTGTTGGAAGGGTCATTGGGCTTCTGTTAATGATAACAAACTGCATGCTCTTAACCTTGTTTAAGATTCAGCTACTGTGAATGAAAAGTTCCAAGTAGCACGGGCTATGGCGAGCCAGTAGTAGACTTACCTGGCACAGGAGCAGGGTTGTTACTGTCTTAACCTTCATGCTGTGCGGCTTTTATTGCGACATTCTGGTGGGGCGTGGAAAATAGTGCCCCCCCCCCCCCAATGTTTTTCTTTTTAAATTGTTAAAGTTCCTTCCTTTAACATATATTCGTAAAAAAACAAATATATAAAACTGCTTAATTTGGCTGTGGCAACGTGGAGAAGATACGATGTCATATCATTGAGATGTATGTGCCCGTGCAGGAAGCTTCCAGAGGCGGTCATGCTGGCAATTCAAGATTCGCAAGTTGTCACAAATATATTTTCATTTATTTTTTCAATGCATTTTAACCCCTGCACTGCACACCTGTTTTTGGCAAAAACTTAATGGTGCAATTGTTAAGGACATATTTTTGTTGTTTTTATAAATATTCAGGTAAAGTTAATGTCAAAATGTTTCCAAACTCAACCATTTTCATTTCAAAACACAAATAATGATGTAAACATTAAAATACTGTATAGCCAAATTAAAAAAAAATAGTACAACTCTCAGAACGAGATTTCTCGGTTGGCGCAGCACAGTGGTTAAATGCTTTCTAATTACTTTTTTTTATCGTATCTGATGCACATTTGTGTCCTTTACAATATGTATATAGTAGAACGTTCATAATATTCCAAGGAACTGTGATACATGTACTACTAATATGTCCACAAAAATTGTTTATTGTCTCAATATTACTTATCCAGTATTTGTTTTATTTACAATATCTACACTCACACATTATTTATACAGTAACACACTGTATTACACACGCTCAGTACTTTGGAATCGTGATAATCAAAGAAGCCGTCCATGATACGCAGCGCGACTTTGCACTCGCTGTAGCAGGTACACACAGATTTTCGCTTCCTGTTTCTTTGTTCTGTGTGCTTGCAAACAATGCACCTTTGGCTTTAGTTCCTGTAGGTGTCCTTGTTGGAACATGAACAACTGTCCTTACACTGTCTTCCTGGCCATACTCAATGAGTATGGCCAGGAAAATGTTGATGACATTTTTGCTTTATGGCCCCATGACCTTAATCTTTTCCAGCCTTTCCTATCCTCTCTTAACAATCTGACTCCTTCTATCCATTTCAAAGTTGAGTGGGAATCTAATTCCCTCCTTCCTTTTCTTGATGTTCATGTTCACAGCTCTGTTTCTGGGTTCTCTTTCTCTGTCTACCGTAAACCCATGCATAGTGGCATGTACATTCACTTCTTTTCCTACCATCCTCCTTCTGTTAAGAAAAGTGTCCTCGTCTCTCTCTTCCTCCGCGCTCTACGCATCAGCAACCCTCAGTTTCTTGATTCTGAAATTGCCTTTATCTACAAATCATTCTCTCGCCTTGGTTATCCTTTGCATTTCATCAACTGTGCCTACTCTCAAGCTAAACGAAATTTCTATCATCCTAAACCTGCTTCCAAAACTAGTAGCACTGTACTATGCCTTCCCTTCATATCTGAACTCAAAACTTTTACCAATACCTTTCGTCCTCTTGACATTAAACTCGCCTTTCGACAAACTAACACACTTCAAAGCAATCTAGTTCGCACTGCTCCTCCTGCTTCTAATGCTGCTGGTGTCTACTCTATTTCCTGTTCATCTTGTCCTCTCCAATACTTTGGCGAAACTGGCCGTACACTGAATGACAGACTTAAAGAACACAAGAGAAGTGTTAAGTCTGCAGACACTAACAATGCTCTCTTCTGCCATGTGAGGAATTCTAATCATCCCATTGATTGGTCTTCCTCCAAAATAATCTTTCCTGCATCTACTCTACACAGACGCCGTCTTGTAGAATCGGCTCTTATAAACAATGTACCCAACATTAACTTGAGTCCTGGCTTTGTTGCTGTGGACTCTTCCCTTTCACAGTATATACTCAAATGCTCTAATCTTTCTAACAAACGTGACTTAACATAAGCTTTCCCCCTTCCATTTATCTTTCTTTCTCTTTCCTTTTCTTTCTCTTTTCTCCCTTTTTCTGTTCATTGTCTTCTCCTACGCTCCCTTGCTATCCTCTTCTTATTCCTATTACTATCTCCTTCGGTGGTTATAATAGGAGCTGCCTCGTATGGGCCAATAGGCCTTCTGCAGTTCTCATTATTACTACTATCCCCTACACCTTACTTTCCTCCTCAGCTCTCTTGCCTATTTATTGCCTGTCCCTACCTCCTCATCACAATCGACTTGAGAAATAATGTAAACTGAATTAATCCGTTCCATACTCCCAAAAATATTAACTTAAAAATACATTTTATACCGAATAGCATTTTTTATACTAGCTACAATACAGTATGTATATCTTACCTTTATTGAGGACTCTTGTTGGCGTATGGAAGACGGTGAGGAGGGGGGGTAGGAGGAGAGGTGTTACTGTTTGAAAGGAGAGTCCCCTTCCATTATAACATTAGGCAGTAATGACTTCTCCTAGGTACACTCTCTCGTATGTTTTGCCTGTATACCACTGAGACCTGGTTGTGGCTCACTGCTTGTTTTTCTCACTAAGAACCTTTCCATAGAGACTTGTTTTCCCCTACATCTGAACACTTGATGTAGATGATGATGAAGATTAAGCCACCCAAAAGGTGGCACGGGCATGAATAGCCCGTAAGTGGTGGCCCTTTTGAGCCATTACCAGTATCAATAGATGATACTGGAGATCTATGGAGGTGCGACTGCACCCTGCGTGACGGGAGATGTCTCCCGACTTGATGTAGTGAGGCATTTGGGTGAGTCGTTTCAACAAAACTTTGCATTTCTTCCCATACTGCACACCACTTCTTAATTGTTGAGGAAGGGACATTCTGTACTGCCTCCTCCTTCCCTGAAGAAATTTCCTGTCTCTTGTTGCTGCTCCTTGTGAAGGGCTAGGAGTTCTTTGCTATGTTCCTCTACCAACTCACAACACACAATACTCTCAACTCTCACAACACTGTGAAAGCCATGTCTTTTTCTAAATTTCTCAAACCATTCCCTGCTTGCCTTAAGGAGCCCAGTGGCTGTGTACCGAAACTTCCTCAAACACACTCAATGTTTTTGTGAATATCATCATGACAAACACTCCAACTTTTTTTTAATGGATCAACATCACACCATGAACAGAAAAAAAGTTAAAACAGAAAAAACAAAATTCACAATTTCAAATTAGGTTTAAATATATTAAAATGTCCCCCAACTGGTATTTTATTCATTATGGTCTAAGAATGGCATATACAGGTAAGGTTCACGTTCCTAAAAGAAAAAATATTCTCAGTTTATTTTTTTCAGTTTGGCCATCCAAATACACTGTAAGACGCAATAAATGTATAACTCCAAACGTTATGACTTTATGAGTAAACGATCCTTAGAACTAAGAACTTTGCACATATGTAAAAATGGTGAGAATCGGTCAGAAACTGAATTTTTGAAGCTCTCAAAGTTGAAATTACTTTTTTTTTAGATATAATTGAAGTTTAAGTTATCGACAATGAATATGGTAGTTCTGATTAATGAATTTTCTTGTATGTTTTAATAAACATTGCTTGGCATTCGTACTCAAATATGTGAAAGTTGGTCAATATGTTTTGAAATGTAGTCAAGAAAAAATAACCCCCCCCCCCCCCCCAAAAAAAAAAATATAGCGATAGCAAATATATATATATTGCAGTAACCTTATTGCCCATATATAGGTGATAAGGTCCTCATTCATCAATACAGCCTCAAGAGACAAAGAGAATAGAGTTTGAAATTTGTAAATAAATTGCTTCCCCCACCCCCCACCCCCACCCCAAAAAAAATGTCACAACTTCTGCCATCTGTGGCTGATTAACATATTGACCAATTTCGTTCCAACTTTACATGCTTAGTTCCAAATATGCATTCTCCCAGATATAGAAGTCACAACACAATCCACATACAAACAAAGGAGAGAGGAGAATAAAAGTGGTTGTCAGTTTTTCATACAAAGGGACATAAGAAATATTGCCAATGGGCAATGTATTCATATGATATATATACTACTACTAGATTGATTGATAAAGATTAAGCCACCCAAGAGGTGGCACGGGCATGAATAGCCCATAAGTGGTACAATTTTTTTTTTCTCAGTATTCTGAGGTTGCATTTAACCATCAGGCTGTTATCGTGGGGGAGGATACTGCTGCTACTAGTAAAGAGTAGTAGTATATATCATATGAAGGAGTAGTGAGGAGTACTGTATATATCATTCATATGATACATACTCCTTGCTACTACTATTCTTCTTTGTGCGTCGGACAGGTGCTTGCATCTTTTTATCCCTCATTTCCAGTACATAGGTATTATCATTATTATCAGTACCGGTTGCCCCCCCCCCCCCCTCCCTCCTGTCTTGCACAGATTTATTTACAAAAAAATTGTAAAAAAAAATCCATTTCATAACATTGGGATGAAAATTTTACGACCATGGTGCTGGAGATGCTAAATAGCTGGAGATTTGTTTAAAATTTTTTCACTATATTTCATATTTGGAAAAATACTTCTTAGTCACCAGGCCTCTTAAACTCTTTCGTATCTGCATCACTCGTTCCAGGGGTTTTCTTTATAAGATCTTCATGCAATGGCCTTGCTTTTTCACAAATGATGGCCTCTGAAATGTTATCACCCACTAACTGTGATAAATGTGAATTCAAATTAATAATAACTACTCAACATCCTCAAGTGTTTGTGTTCTATGTTTGGTGAATATTGATACACCTATTGCCACTTTAGCACTCATAATTTTTTTTCTTAGTAAGTACGGTGAATATCGTTGATATAGATTTGTTGTACTGCCTAGCTAGATAACAACCCGCACACCATCTACATGTTTACGAATGATCTCTTGTTTTTCCTCTATGGTCTTCCTCACATGTGTTTTCTTAGGATGAACCTTACCACTAACTTTCTTTGGACCCATGGCATGATATATAATAATTACTTAGTGTTCAAAAACAAAAAAGCACAAAAACAATGAAATTCTTTACAACCGCGAACGTCACTAAACGGACGGCTCTGATAAACTGAGGCGGGGTCGCCCATACCACCAGGAACCACATGCTTGGTCAACCCATACGTGTATCAACAAAGTTGCAAGTCGAGGCAAAGGTCGTAAGTCAAGTTGTATTTTTCAATGAAATGGTTGTAACTCGAAAAAGTCATAAGTAGGGGCAGTCGTAAGTCGAGCAGCTACTGTAATCACAAAATTTCCCTTTAATATCACCAAACACTTTTTGCACTTTCCAGAGTCGATCATTTCGATCAACATTTTGAAGATTTTCAAAGTGTAGGTACTGTAAAATGAACAAATCAACAAGGGCCATGACGAGGATTCGAACCTACGTCCGAGAGCATCCCAGACGCTGCCTTTATAGACTGAGCTACGACATGGTTAAAAGAATTGCAACCAGAAGTTCTACTGAACTTACTTGGCTCCTGCAGCCTCTCCGAGACACAAATCACAAATTGCTATTGATCTCTGTGTGTAATGAAGTAAGGCTGAAGAGGTAGAGAATGGCCTATTGACATAGCTCGAGTGCATGGGAGAATTGTGTAAAACCCTGGTTTGTGTCTCGGAGAGGCTGCAGCCTCTCCGAGACTTACTGCAGTCTCGGAGAGGCTGCAGTAAGTTCAGTAGAACTTCTGGTTGCAATTCTTTTAACCATCTCCATGCTGAGATGCTCTCGGACATAGGTTCGAATCCTCATCACGGCCCTTGTGGATTTGTTCATTTGATGCATCACGCTATTGTGATTTCTCTGTGTAATGTAGGTACTGTAGTAGTAGCATCAAGAACCTGTCTCATGACATGTATTCGTTGAGCACGGGTTCGAACAGCACAGTCTTTGTTCCAACATATCATCAAATTGAGGCTTGTATGGTACAAAATTATCACAGTCCTCCCACACAAATTCACCCATGCTCCTTGTACTGTACTGGCACACCACCATGGTGGCCATTCCCATGGGCATCATTACTACGGGTCCGTTTTCTTGCACTAAATCTCAGTTGGCCAGGAGATGAAGCTCTTCTACTTTATATACTAGTAGGGCAACCAGGGGAAAGTAGATGTAGAGGCAACAATGTTGCCATGGGGGGAGACATGGTGGCCGCCAAATCTCCGCCTAGTAACACCACCACGGAAGCCGCTAACACTCGGTTTATCTGTGCTACTGGTATCAGAAGCGTCACTGAACCCAGAAAATTATTCATCTTGGTCAACAATGGGAGATGACACAGGTGGTGGTGATAATACTGGCATGGTGCGATGACCTGTGAGGCTGCAGCACGCATGGCACTCATCCTGTACAGGACATGGTTGCTCGATCAGAACTGAGCCTACCCACAGCCCTGGGGCATGCTGGGATTTTTTTTTCAAGATGGCTGCCGCTCACTGGAGACCTCATCTCGTAACCTCATCACTGGAGGCCTTCATCTCGTAATCAACCTACCATGTGCATGTTTTGAAATCTTAAGATATCCTATCATCGCTCACATGTCGGGTAGCTGACCGCCATACCCTGTGTTATGTCGGATGGTGCAGTGCAGTGATTGAGGGTAGCCGGTCCCCTTAGCCTTCCTCCTACCACAGTAACCGATGGTGAAAAATGGCTCTGGCAAAGTTACTTATTTTTAGGACATGAGTGTGTCTTGCCTGTCCCTGAGTCACATGTCCCTTGATAAAATCCGTGGTGAATCTGATACCTTTGATATCACTCACCTTATACGCTTTTGTTCTCGTATTGGCATTCTTAGAGATATTTAGCGTCTTTTGATTATCCTACGACTTTGATGGTGCTACATAGTTTCCCAAGCTTGGTGCTTTCTTTTGATAATTACTTAGCAAATAAAAATACACAAATATAGAACCATGTGTTTTAATTGAAGTAATTAAAGCTTAAATTTTTTCAGATTTTCTGGAAGCACTGCTCTCTGGTGCAGGAAGGCTAGAGCCCTGCAACAAGTCAAATTATAAAGGAATCGGGCAAGATGGCAGAATTTATAACTTTGGTGATGTTGTGGGCAAAACTCCCGCATTAGCCGATAGGTCAAGTGACTGCACTAGTATCAGAAAGTTAAAAGGGAGGAAGAAAACAAAGAACCGTGTCAACACAAGTCATAGGCTTAAACAATTATCAGCTGTTCGCTCAGAGTGTGAGTCTATAAGTGATGAAAGACAAGAGTCTGACTTAGCTCAGAACAAAGACAGTGTACAGCAATGCCCTATTCTATTATGTGATGATTCTCCCATTGTGCATGTGAACACTCCAATAAATAACAATAAAGTTAATGTTACTAGTAGTCCTGGTGATGGGAACCAGCATAAACAAACACCTTCTGTTGAAGCTTTACCAGTTGTGCAACTTTTGTCAAAAGCCACCTCTTCAAGTGACATTCAGGGGGAGAAAACATTCATCACTTCAGACAATGGAGGAAATCAAGGTGCGTCAGTGGTATCACAGAATACTATAACAATTACAGCACATATGGGTACCAAAAGAAAAAGAAATGATGATAATAAAGTTATCAAAAGTAGCACAAGTTTGTTACCTGCAATCAAGAGATTTTGTTCATCAAAAACTGCTTTTGAATCAAGTCTTGCAAAGGCTTCCAATAATGAAATTAGAAAGCATTTGATCCAAAAAGACATCTTAGTAGGAGCATCGTTGCAGGGCCAGTCTGTTGTTTTATCAAATAATGTTCAGCATGCCAAATGTCATAGTAATTCTGCATTTCAGTTGAAATCTAATTATTCACATACTCCAGCAAAGATAAGTGATACTGAGGTTGTCAGTATGAGAAATGAAACTGCAAGGAATGAATGTTTACCCAACTTGGGCATAACTGATCAAACCTTTGACAATAATTTACCTGTAATTAAGGATGTTTGGTCACAAAATTCAGTCTCTGGTGCTGTGAATGGAACTCATCATTGTAACTTAGTTAATTCACAGAGTGGAATAATGGGACTTCCAATAATAACTGAAGTTACTTCTCTAGCTTCATCAAACCAAGAGGAAAATGTATATGGTAACCAAACAGGAAATGCTCAGGTATCTATTAATCAAATTGAAAAGTGTCAGAATACTGAAAATGACTCCTCAGCAGGTATGAATGTTATCTATGGAAATAGGCAAAACCCAAATGAACTTGGGGGCTTCAATACATCATTGACTGAAGATGGCAGAGAATTTCAAATAATTAAAGATAGCCAGAATATAAATACCATTTGGAGAGATCAGTTACGCACTTCAGACAAGAGACAGTATGGTCGTCATTCCCAAAAGAATTCACCTGACATTTCTGAAACGGTGACCACTGTTGCTCTTTCTAATGACATATCTAATAAAGCTGCAACTAAAATAACTGATGTAATTTCTGGTCATGCATCACAAAATTTAAGTACTGTAAACCAAGAAATGAGTTCTAATTCAAAATCTGGTATCTCTGCTTGCTCAGTTTCGACTTCAATAAATAAATCTATTTCAAGCTTTCCTCAAGTTTCAAGCTGTATTGAGGCTTGGCACAAAGTGTTCCCATGGATGCTGTACAGAGAAACGGATCATGGCTTTTTTTGCAAAACATGCAAATGGGGTGCAAATACTTCTGAATGTCATACACAGAGCATGGTATATACTATGAAAGATTCTTCAGATGTCCTTTTTGTTGCTGGATACCTGCGCACTCACCAAGAAACTCATTTTCATAAAACCACTGAGCACAGGATATCACTTGTCATTACTCTTTTCAAAAGTATTTATCCTTTTATTAGGCATAGTTTGTATAAGGGACTGCAAGATCTCGTAAAGTATGCAGTTATCCATAATGGGGGAAGTTTTCCAGGCCCTGAAGATCCACCACAAAGGGGATATTTCACTTACTTCATGATTATGCGCATTGCTGAATACATAGAAATGGATCTCTTGGCATCTCTTGCTAAGAGTCCGTTCTTCAGTATAACTTCAGCTGCAGATAAGGAGTTTGCCATTCTTCGTTGGCTAAATCAAAAGGGAGAACCAGAAGAGCACTTCTTCTGTTCCAAAATTTGTCATCCAAAAGAAGATATGTCAATTAGAGTCTATCTGCAGAAAAGGGAAGTTGATATGACTAAGCTGATATCATTTAGTCACTTCCCCAACAAAAAGGTGACTCCATCTTGTGCACAGATATCACAATTGGCAATTCGTTATCCACCACTTAATATGCTGATGAAGTGGCTCCAAAAGACATGTTTGTTGAAAGATATCTTTTATCACCTTGAGATGTTTGCTAGACTTTGTAGGATACATCCAGATCTTGCTAGGTTTCCTGAAGTAGCTGAAGTAGTTCAAATTAAGAAACCAGTCAGCTATGGCTGTTTAGTGAATGAGAAAATCATGAAATTCTTTTTTGGTGCTATTAATGAAATTAAAAGTGTGTGTGTTAAAATACATAATGAAACTGGAAATGTGGATGCTCTTAATTTTAGCAAATGGGAATTAAAAAACAGTACTTCGGTTCAGGGTTGCGTGTCACTACTTCATACGCTGCATAACCTGCTTGCTAAAAAAGACTGCTCATATGTGAACTTGTATACAATGATTAATGAATTCAGATCTTCAGTGTGTTCCAAAATGAAAGTTCGAGAAAATTTGGAAGCTGATGTGTATGCAGTTTTGTCATTATTTGACTTGTATCTTTCTCATGTGATAATTTCTTTACTCACTCCAGAACAAAAACTTGCCGATATCTTCGCCAAGAAGTTAAGGCATGTGACAGTTAATGATGTAGAAAAGATCACTGGATATTTAAACTCCAGTTTTGAAGGAGGAAGCGAACAGTGTTTGCAAACTCTTCTAAGACTTTGTATAATACTTTCTAAAAGTGAAGACTGCAGTGTATTTGAGCTCTTAGAATGTTTTGCTACAAAACAAGAATTGTGTAAAGCATTCCCAGAGCTCTTTTCCTTTTATCAGAAGATTAAGGTGTTGCCCTTCTTCCAAGCTGACACTGGCCAATATATGTTTAACCTTGCAGTCTTAGAGATGCTGTCCAGTAACAAAGTTGAAAAGCATTATATACCTTTGCTCTCGCTGATTATATTGGAAGGTCCTCCAATTGAAGATATAGATATTGGTAAACTTTTGGATATTTGGGCATATAAATGGAAAATGCTACATTTTTAGTTTATTAATGTGGGTTCATGGACAAATGGTTTTAATATGCATTATGCATTTCAGTTGATTAATGCTTTTAAATTATATAAATTAACTGATATAATCAACTGGTATAATATATTGCTGTGAGATTTATAAAGTATTTTGTAAAAAGGTAATCTTTTGTTACAGAATATCAAATAAACATTTAAACGTTGTGGTGCATTTGTTAATAGGTCCTTATTAATTTAGCAGTGATAGTAATTTAAAAATAATTTTATCATGCAATAATACATTGTTATGGATTTTCCTAATGCTTTTGTTATTGTATGACTTGAATCTGTGCTTTCCAAACTGCCGTGCTTGGGTTTTCTAAAGTGATCTTATTTTAGGCTCGTTTGTAACTTTCGCTGGTAGAACTGTCCCCTGCTGTCATCGAGGGCTCACTTTAACCCTCAATGATGGGCTCTGACATTGAGGGCCCTCTCCCTCCTTAAACTGGGGTGTTCCATAAGGTTGTCTTATGTTGTCTATTTTCTGAAACATTTTCCTTGATCTTTTCAGATCTTATTATATCTTATGCTATATATTCTTATGCTGATAACTCCACTTTGAACTTTTGTCCAACTGTTCGGTTCAGTAACAGCCTCGCTTCTTGTAATTCCCTTATAGTAATGATCAGCACCATCGTACATACATTGCCATGAAAGACAATTAGAAAGTAGAAATCGATACTATTGAATTTGGACAAACTGGAAAAAGTTTTGTACTGATGCAATGTATGATTATAAAACTTAATCTAACCTTCCTGGGCCTAATACACTCTTATCTGAGGGCCAAAATATTACATGTATGTGCTATTCTAGGCTTAGGAATTTCTTAAGTTTGGTTTTTAGCTTTTTTTATATAGTGAATATTTGTAATACCAAATTCTACTGTTTAATTGTCCATTATGCCTATGTACCAATATGTACACTGGTACAAATAATTACAAAAAATACTATCTAAACAGTAATTCAGTACAGTGCTTGTGGGGGTTGAGCTTCGGCTTTTGGTCCCTCCTCTCAACTATCAATCTGCTGGTGTACCAATTCATGAGGTTATTGAGCTCTGTCATATCTACATTTGAAATTGTGTATGGGGTCTTCCTCCACCACATCATTTCCTAATGCATTCCATTCATTAACTATTATGACACAGAAAAAGTTCTTCCTAATTTCAGTGTTTAACATTAGAAAGAACCATGTGCACTGTTTCTTCACTCCATCCTTATATCCTACCTTTTAATCTCTCCTCGTATTCTTTTCAAGTGGAAAGTTATATACTTTGTGCTTTCTTCTAAATATAAGGCGTCCCTTACTCTTCAATCATATTCCTTTTCTTGTAACCCTAACTGGACCTCTCTCTTTGTAGGCCATCTCTCTTGGGTCTGATCTTAGTTCTATTTTATGTTTGTTTTCTGACACTTAGAATTTAGTCAAATGTACTTCCAATAAAGAAAGCTTTTGTCAACAACACTAAAGCAAATATCAGCCGGATACCAGCTATGTTTAAAAACATCATCTCTTAACCCTTTGGTTGCACTAAGAGATCACCATCTATTCACAAAAATATACCCTAGGACATAGTGACCAAGTTCATGTGCTTAAAAAACCATTTGCTAATCATGTAATATTCAACTTGGCTCTTGACCTTCAAAACAGGCCCTTGGGCCTAGTAAGTGCTGGCAACAGAATTATAAATTACCCAGTTTGGTAAGTGCCATCAATTGATAATTGTGCTGCTTTGGATTTTCACATTTACACTTCCTATTTTTTCTTAGAAGAGCCCCATGTGGCTCCCTGAAGCTACAATGCTGATAAAGTGCTAAACTAGGTGCCATCAGTCAATTCTTTTAGGCCTACCAGGGGCCATCAGTCAAAATCTGGTCCTCTGACAAGAAACAGAGAGCAGTGGCATTACGATCAAATTATCAGTGAGCTTGAATCTTGTCTGCCTCCACAAAGTCAGCTAAACAAAACAGACCACTGCTAGTTATGAGGAAATATTGATGCCTCAGAATTACCAAAAGAACTCCATGTAAAGAAACAGTCGAAAAGTCATGAAAGTACTGCAATCGCTTCATCTCGCTCCCTCGTTTGGGGCAGGACAAAGGTAAACCATGTCAGCCAGCTGCTCCACCCTCAGTTCTTGCTAATGGTAGTAAGTGCCCTGGCTGTCCACTCTTGTTTCTTGCTTCAGCTAAGTAGTGGCTTTTTGCCTTTGTGGCTGTTCCAAAGCACACTTGTACTGTGTGTGAGCTAGGAGTATAGGGTGCTTGGGGCTGCATGTGCACAGGGTTTTCTTCGCTGTGTATTCCCTAGTGCTGCCCTTTCCCTGTCTGTTTTCTTTACTGGGGTTTGTGCGACCTAACCCCGGTATGTCGAGGTCAGCCTTCTCACCCTCTGGTGAGCTGGTTTGGCTTACTTATACCTGTTCAAATGTCTGCTTGATACTATTCCCTTCATTTTTCAACACAAAAGAGACTTCCCTTTTTGATAACATGGGAGATGTGTTTCCTAATCAGGCACTAGCATTCCCAGTGCCTGAACTTCCTGCAGGGTCATTCCCTGCGGACCCTGGAAAACCCTTGCTGGTTCAGTGGTCCAATGGATATCCCCACTAAAACTGCTCATGGTTTCTGTGGCTCACTGTTAAGGACAATTTCATTAAGTTACACAGAACAAGGTTTTAAATAATAGTATAAAGATAAGAACTGAATTTATTCTCATAGCCTTAAAGTTTACAAAAATATATGTTGAACGTGTCTTTACCAACACCATTGAATGAGATCTTTGAAATTAAATATGGGTCCAACAGAAACTAGGTAATAGGGGGTACTAGGTCAATAAGTAGGAATATTATTTGAGTCACTATAAGCAATGTTGGATTTCCATACACTTAGGGAGTGTTCCAGGTTGGATCTAGTCATATTATTACTACATATGATAGGAATGATACTGAGCACAAACTTAGCACAACATATACAAGGCAAAAATTATCTACAATTTCCACCCATCAATGGGACATTTACCAGCATAGAAATCCTAAACCTACACTATAATAAAAGCCATACAGTATGAAGATTATAGTACTGTAATTGTTTGTATAATTTGGATCTATATTTAATTGATCAATTAAAAAAATGATTTTAGTAAGAACATTAATACAATACACAGTGATCTCACTAGGGATGTTGCTTCCTAGAACTCACATCTTGCTTATTAGGCTTTCACCTGTTTTCAGTTCTTATGTTCATGAACCAATATTACAAGAACATTGTTTTTTCACCTCACATGTATCCTTCCTGCCTATATATCTCCTTCCACAGAATTGTAATGTTCATTCTTCTGATGATTTTTTATTAAGACCTATGTCCGTGCATAAGTAATTTCTTGTTTCATTTTCCTTCGGGGTTTAACAGTGTCACATTATTTATCATGTGTTAATTTATTTGTGATTTAAACATACTTATATTTGCGCGCGCGCACACACATACACGGGTTGGTACCTAACAGTGCCTCGGGATATTCTGTCTCTTCCCCCTATCTTCAATTCCTCCTTCCTTCATTCCTCCAATAGCTGGGCTCTTGAGCTCTTTTTGTTATATTAGCATTCGGCTTAGACTTCTTGTTGATGGGTTGGGGAGATTCATGCTCTCTGGTAGGGTCCTTTCATTGTCTAGTCTTGGTTTTGTTCTGCTGGGGGTGTCTTCTGTCTGCCTGGTTGTGGATGCATGCCATTATTTGTGCACTTCTCAGGATGCTCTGGGCAACACGTTGGCTGTTGGTCTGGTATCCTTGGTTCCTTGCTCTAAGGCCTGTTTATCTGAGGTCATCTGCAGTGTCATCAAATTTAACACAGTCTGCAGTCTCCTCTGGGGATCATTATGTGTGTTTGAAAACTCAACCCTCGGTTGAAATTATGCTCTTTGGTCACACCTTTCAACTGTCAATTAACTGGTTATTACCTAAGTGTAATTACTCAAGTGTAGCTGCAGGATGAGAGCTACGCTTACGGTGTCCTGTCTTCCCAGCACTCTATTATAAAATGCTTTGAAACTACTGATGGTTTTGGCCTCCACCACCTCATTTGTTCCAACTGTCTACCACTCTGTGATGGTGAATTTTCAAATATATATATATATATTTTTTTACAGCTTCATTTAGTTAACTTAAATCTGTGACCTCTTGTTCTTGTAGTTACAGGTCTCAAGAATTCTTTTTCATCAATTTTATTCATTCTTGTAACTTTTATACATAGTGATCATATCACTTTTTTCTTCTATTTTCTAGCTTTGGCATATTTGTACACGTTCCTGAACCCATTGGGCTCTATCATATCTACATTTGAAACAGTATGTGTGTGAAACAGTATGCCTCCAACATATCACTTTTTAATGTATTGCATTTATGAACTACTCTGACACTTGAATTTTTTTGTTAATATCTCTGTGGCTTATTTGGGTACTCCACATAGTCCACCTCCATAGTTTGGGTACTCCACATTTCCACCTGTGTTTCTCATGTTAGTACTACCCATGTTAAATAATGTCTTTACCCTATCAATTTCCCTGAGAATTTTGTATGTGGTAATCATGTCTTCCCCCTTCCCCCCTAACTCTTCTGTCTTTCAGCAATGTGAGGTTCAATTCACACAGCCTTTCCTCATAACTCATACCTCATAGTTCTTGAACTAGTCTGGTAGCATACCTTCTCCAATTTTGTTTTATGCTTAACTAGGTATGGAGCTGCATACTCCAGGATTTGTTTGACATATATGATATACAAGGTTCTAAATGCGTGCTTACACAAATTTTTAAACCAGTTCTGATGCCAGCCAACCTCTCAAGCATCACATTGTCTGCCATCTTTAGGAATATATCTTGGTTGAATATTTTGAGCTTAGGGCAGGGGGGTGGGGGGGGGGGGGTTGGCAGGTTGTTCTCTGGTGGATGTGCCTGGTCTGTGCTGGGCTTGCATGGTGTAGGGTAGAGTTCCCGTTGCTGATTCCCCTACCTACAGGGATTGTAGTTTTCTGCTCTCCTCACCTGGTGTGTTCCTTTTTTATGTTTTGTTTAAGGTAGCAACAGGGAGCCACCTCAGAGCCCTCCCTGAAAGTCAGTGTTAAATGTAATGAAACGTCTTTCTGGTGAATCCGATGTAGCTCCTTGGACCCTTGTACCCCTCCAGGTGAGTCACGATTTCCTTTAGGGTGATTCTTGACTAAGGTGGCTCACTGACTAATTTATGAGCTTTTGGTTCTGCCATCTGGTGGTGAGCAGATGGAAATAGGGTGAATTATATGCTGATTTATTGATCTGCCATGCTGTTGTCTGCTTTGTCTTGCCATACCAATCTGGGGGTTGCTGTCATGATGACGGTGATCACAGATTCCCTGCTCTCTGTGTCTCTGTGAGTGAGTTGGTGGTGGTGGGGGGGGGAGCAGGTTTTGAACTCTGGTCGGTCTCCAATAAACTCTTATTGACTAGCAAGGGGCCTGGATAGGTGAGGAGCTAACCAAAGTGGCTAGCAACAGGGTGCCACCTCAGACCCCACCAAAGAGACATTTATTACACCCAACACTGGTTTTCTTAACATGTAGAAATATACAATTCGAGAATTTTTTTATTAGAAGCTTATTGAATATTTATACTTTTCAGAACTTCTAGAAGTGCTGTAATGCTGTCTGGCACAGTAAGATAAGACTTCTTGGGCAAGCCAAATTATAAAGGAATCAAGCAAGTAGGACGAGTCCATTATCTTGGCCTTTGGGTTAAATCTCACACACTAGCCAATAGGCCTGGTACCTGTTTAAAACAGAAACACTCATTAGAATGAGGAAACCGTGAACAGTATGAACAGGAGTTATGATGATCATGAACAGTTTTGAATTTGAGTCATAATATTCCAAAACACCACAAAATTTTGTCTTATGGCTGTCAGTCACAGGTAAACTTCACTGTGATAAATAGCAGTATTGTATAATTCACAAACTGTGTGAAACAAAGCCTTACTGTATTGTGTAGTCACATTCATCACCAGTCACGAGTGTTGAGAGTAATATAGGAAATGACAAGATAACTGGTGTCGCTAGCCGTTCACAAGACGCGAACCAGCATATGCAAGCATACTGTCATCAAACTTCACCAATTGTGCAACTTAAGCTGGAAGCATTGCAGAAATATTCTGTGAATATCTCAAAAACTGTTTAAATAATGTCTGGAAGACATATTCAGGAGGTTCAGGAGGCATTGAGAATATCTGACACTGAAGGAAATCGAGGTGCATCAGTGGTACCAAAGAATTTGATAACAATTATGAAAAATATAGGTACTAAAAGAAAAGGAAATGATGATGATAAAGTAAACAAAAATAGCACAAGTTTGTTACCTGCAACCAAGAGATTTTGTTCATCAGAAAATGTTTTAGGATCAAGTCTTGGGAAGACTTTCGATAAAATAATTAGAAATAATTTTATCCAAGAAGACATCTCAGTAGGACTATCGTTGCAGTCCCAGTCTGTTGATTTATCAAATAATATTCAGATGAATTTTAATTATTTTAATTGTCTTCCAGCAAAGATAAGTGATACTGAGGTTGTCAGTATGAGAAATGAAACTGCAAGGAATGAATGTTTACCCAACTTGGGCATAACTGATCAAACCTTCGACAATAACTTACCTGTAATTAAGGATGTTTGGTCAGAAACTTCAGTCTCTGGTGCTGTGAATGGAACTCAAGATTGTAACTTAGTTAATTCACAGAGTGGAATAATAGGACTTCCAATAATAACTGAAGTTACTTCTCTAGCTTCTTCATCAAACCAAAAAGAAAATATATATGGTAACCAGACAGGAAATGCTGAAGTATCTATTAATCAAACTGAAAAGTGTCAGAATATTAAAGATGACTCTCCAGCAACTGTGAATATTATGCATGGAGATGGTATGGAATTACAAATATTAAAAGTTTGCGAGAGTATGGATACCAGCTGTGGAAATCAGTTATGTATTCCTGATAAGAGTCAATATGGTCAGAATTCCCAAAATAATTCACCTGACATTCTTTCAGAAAATATGACCACTCTACCTCTTTCTAATGAAAGAGGCAGCTTTCAAATAAAGTCTAATAAAACTGCAGATAAAATCAGTGATGTAATATTTAATCATGCATTACAAAACGTAAGTTCTGTAAACCAAAAAATAAGTTCTAATTCAGAATTGGAAATTATCCCGTCACGTTCTTCAGCTTGTTCAATTTCAACTTCAGCATCACAAAATAATCCTGTTTCAAGCTTTCCTCAAGTTTCAAGCTGTATTAATGCTTGGCTCAAGGTGTTCCCATGGATGCTGTTCAGAGAAACAGATCATAGTTTTCTGTGCAAAATATGTGAATGGGGTGCTGCACATTCTTGTTCTCATATAGTGTTTGCTCTGAAAGCTCCCTCTGATGTACACTTTGTTGCTGGACATTTGCGCTTCCATCAAGAAGCTCCTTTTCACAAAATGGTTGAATCCAGAAGAACCATTGTAGTTACTTTATTTAAAATTCTATATCCTATATTAAAGGAGAGCTTTTATAATGGACTTGATGATCTTGTAAGCTCTGTAATTAAACATAATGGAGGAACCTTTCCAGGCCCTCAAACATCACTCCACATGAAATATTTTACATCATTCATGATTAAGCGAATCGCTGAGAATGTAGAAATTAGTCTTTTAGAATCTCTGGCTAAGAGCCCATTCTTTAGTGTAACTGCTGCTGAGGATAAGAACTTTGCTATTCTACGTTGGCTGAATTTAAAGGGAGAGCCAGAAGAACACTTCTTCTGTTCTGAAATTTATTGTCCAGGTAAAACAATGGCATTTACAGATTATCTACAGAGTAGGAAAGTTGACCTAACAAAGATGATTTCATTTAGTAACTTTCCTGGCAAAATAGTGACTCCGTCCAATGTTAAAAAATCAGAATTGCCAATTCGTTATCCACCATTCAGTCTGTTTATGAAGTGGCTTGAAAAGGTTGATTTGTTGAAGGAAGTCTTTCCTCATCTTGAAACTCTAACCAGACTTTGCAAGTCTTCAACTTATATGCTAAATAAATTTCCAGAAGTGACTGAATTTATCAAAGTTGAGAATCCATTTAGCCATGGCTGTCTAGTGAATGAGAGAATCATTGAATTTTATTTTTGTTATCATAATGAACTGAAAAAAACATGCACTGATCTTTTTAATCAAACTGGAAATCTGGATGCTCTTAGTTTTAGTAAATTCGAAGGGAAAAATATGTATTCAGTGCGCGAGTGTGTGTCACTACTACCAAAAATACATGAACTGCTCACCAAAGAAGATTGTTCATACATGGAACTATACACATCAAGTAAGAAACTCAGATCTACTGTATGTGCCAAACTGAGATCGGTTGAAAAACTTGACTCTGATGAGTATATCGTTTTGTCATTATTTGACATGTATCTTTCTCATGTAATAACGTCTTTACACACTCCAGAACAAGAACTTGTAGAAGTCATCACCAGGAAGCTTAGGCAATTGACAGTTAATGATGTGGGGAAGATCCTAACATATTTAAAGTGCAATTACGAAGGAGCAAGTACACAGTGTTTGCACAGCCTTCAAAGAATGTGCAAGCAACTCTCTAAAAACAAAAACTGCTGTATATATGAGCTATTAGAATGTTTTGCTAAAGAGCCAGAATTATGTAAAGACTTCCCAGGCTTGTTTCACATATACCAAAAGGTTAAAGTGTTGCCCTTTCTCCATGCTGACACTGATCAATATATGTTTAACCTTGCAGTCTTGGAGGTGTTGTCCAGTAACAATGATGATGATGCGTGTACTGTTCATCACCCCTTTCTAATCTTACTGGAAGGTTCTCCAGTGGAAGATATAAATTTAGATTTTGTTTTGGAAGTTTGGTCAAATAAATGGAAAATGTATTATGATAAAGCAAGGCTTCATTTATAATTAGCTTCATTACTGGGATATCGTAAATATAGAATAAAATTGAAACACGTGTATGCATTTACTTTGGCATATTTTAGTTTCTTAGTTTCAAAGATTTATAAATTGTAAAGATTTTATAGGATAAAGATGCTAACGGATACTCTGTTAGTGAAAAAGTTGGACCAATACCATTGATGTTAGACTTAACATTGTTAAAATAATGTGTGTCTGGTAGAATATAGCATTAATAGAGATGTACTGTACAAATATATTCAAATATAATTGAAGAAAATGAAGTTTAGTCTTCTTACAAACACAAACAATACTTTTACTATCATAAAAGTATAATTCCAACAGGTTCAACTGTGTTATATAGATCAGTATTGTTCCTGTGTTGTGCCTTCTGCAAGCACATAACAAAATGGTTATCCATAAAAATTCTTTGTATTTACAGTTCATGTACATTTCCAGTGTATTTTATAGTCTCATACTGTAAACTGTAGGACTGTACAGTATTTGTTACTGTACTGTATTTTGATATTCTCTTTTTTTTTTTTTTTTACTTTATAGTTCCCTGGTGGCTCTTTTGAGAAATAATTGTTTTGAATTTGTGTGAAATTATTTGTAATTGGTCAATATATCTGCATTACTCCTACCCTCTTGCTTAGAATTAGATCTAAGGCTACACACAGAAATCACAATTGCATGATGCATCAAATGAACAAATCCACAAGGGCCGTGACGAGGATTCAAACCTACATCCGAGAGCATCCCAGATACTCCCTTAATCGACTGGCAGTTGGTTGGCATAGCTCAAGTGCATGGAGGAATTGTGTAAAATCCTGGTTTGTGTCTCGGAGAGGCTGTAGGATCCAAGTAAATTAAGTAGAATTTCTGGTTGCAATTCTTATACCATGTCGTAGCTCAGCATCTGGGATGCTCTCGGACGTAGGTTTGAATCCTCGTCACGGCCCTTGTGGATTTGTTCAGGTCTAAGGCTCCTTAATCGGCTTTTTCTTATATAGGATTTATGTAGCCCATTTTTGGCAGCTCTTCAAACTCTTATGATTAACCCCTGCACTGCACACCTGATTTCATCAAAATCTTCTTGGGGCAATTGTCAAGGACATATTCTTGTTGTTTTTATAAATATTCAGGTAAATTTAATGTCAATGTTTTCAAACTCAACTATTTTCATTTAAAAACACAAAGAGTAATGAAAACATTAAAAAAACATTAAAATATAGCCTAATTAAAAAAAATAGCACTACTCTCAGAGTGCCTAAAGGCGCTTTGCACAGTGCAGGGGTTAAACTATTTGATGTACAGCACAATATTGAATTGAAGCTCTGGAGTCTGGCCATATGGTGCCAAGCATGGGAACAAATGCTATAATTTGTATAAGGAATTTGTTAGTATCACAATAATATTGAAGCCCAAGCCAGATAACATTCAATTTGCTCCAAATTTGACTTAGGGCATATTATGTTAATCTAATTACTTAGTTGAGGCAGCCAGTTTTAATTAAAACCCTCATGGTTTTAATTATTTATCTGTTGTAGGTAGCTAGTACACTAGGTACTTGTATTTTTGTAATTAGTTTATTTTGTTCTAAGGGTACTGCATTGTTTTATCAATACATTACATTGTTGTATTGAGTATATTCTGTTGAGTATTGCAAGAATACTTTTATCATATTCTCTTGACATTTATACCATAAAATACAAATCTTAAAAACCTGTTATTAAAAGTAAACACTTTACTGTAGCGCTATAACAAATAAGATTTCTTTCAGTCTGAGAATTGAAGTTCAATGGCAACTATTTTGATTACTTTCACTGCTGGTTTTTAATATTTGTAAAGTCTGAAACAGTCATTTTATATTTTGTATTGTGTATGATATATTGTTACAGTAAAACATACCAAGTTTTTTACAGCAATTTATTAAGGTAATGAAAACAGATTTGAATGCCTTTCAATCCAATGCAATTTTTTCTTGGATGACTGTAGACTCTTTAAGAGAAGGAAAATGATTCTTCCTGTAACACAAGAAAGATTATGATTACTTGAACTTTAGTCCTTACTCTATTCATTGCTTCCTTGAAGGTACTAGAAAAATGAGGAATATTAGTATTGCCACTGTGAAATATGAGCATCTAAATTTTATTTTGTTTAGTGCTTTAGTGCTGGGGGTATTAACGAAAGGTTAAGACTCGCTTCATCTAAATTTTCCTTACCGATACCTTTGAACACACTATGCCCACACTTTCTACTTACACTCACACCCAACCACCACGAACCATGTGCCCACCTACACTCCCCACATCTACCATATGTCTCTACCATAAGTATCAACACAAGAGAGAACACGAAACAATGGGTATAAATTGGATAAGTTTAGATTTAGGAAAGACTTGTGTAAATACTGGTTCGGTAACAGGGTTGTTAAACCACCAAGCCACAGGCCCTGAAGGGGCCGAGTTGACAGAACTCAAGACTCGTAATCTTGGGGATTGATCCCTGGCGATGACCGAAACAAATGGGCAGAGCTTCTTTCACCTTGATGCACCTGTTCACCTAGCAGGAACAGGAAATAGGTACCTGGGAGTTCAACAACTGTTACGGGCTGCTACCTGGGGAGGGGGGAGATTTTGCTTCCTGTGTGTGAGGGAAAAAATAAATAAAATACGTTGATTGTTGAGAGTTCAACAGTTGAGAGGCGGGTCAAAAGAGCCAGAGCTCAACCCCCGCAGGCACAACTAGGTGAATACCAACAGGCCCTAATTTTATACAAAAAATGCACACCTTACCCAACTCAGACATAACTTAGCCTAACCCTACCTACGCTGCAGGTAATCCAACCATCACACTACCACCAATCACACACTCCTCTACCCACTATACACTTATTTCCACTCACAATTCTACCCCAAGTGTCTACATATCCAACAACTTACCCACCAATCATATTTTCTCTCTTTATATGCTCATATTTTACAATTACTGTACAGCACAGAGGAGGGAGGAAGTATTCTTGGGTTATAGGAGTATTCATATTATTGTTTGTACAGTATTTCCTGCGGTGAGACCCTTGGGGCTGCCTGAAGTGGCTTTCTGGGATGGCTTTAACTACTAGATCACATCAGCCGTAGAACCTGGTCCCCCTCACAGAGGCACAGAAAGCATGTGACACTTCAACACCTCACAGAAAAAAGCATCCAGAAGTGGACCAATTTAATCCATTGCTGGGTTAAAAAAAACCAAGCCTCAAAAACTGCTAAGCAAACCACCCAACAATGTAAACAAATGATCAAATCCCTCATACCAAGCAAGAGTGTATTGGCACTACCTCCCCTCCCCACAAGTTGCTGGGGTCCTGGAGCTCCTGTGCCCTCTAGTCTACTACACCAGTTCTATCGCTGATGAGGGTATGTGTGTGAACATCCACTTTAGGGCTCCATGGTAATCAGTGAGCAGTGCAGGTTCTGCTGCTTCTAAACTAAATGCTAGCCATTCTTGGACTCTATCTTGCATGAGCCATTTGCTTGGTTTTAGTTCTGCTTCACAAGTGTTTTCTGTCTGTTTTGTATTGTTTGGACCCGGCTCATAGGGGCACTTGGATCTGTATGTGCTCAGGGTTACATTACCCGAGTGCTCCCAAGCGCCTTCTCTGCACTGACAGAGTTGCCTTTTCTTGTGTTAGGAAGATCACGCTATTAGAGGTTGGTCTTTCCTTGGGTAAACCAAGGGTCATTTCACCCCTCTGTTTAGGCCCCTGGTTGGGCTGCGCTGGTGGTTTGTGCACTTGTTCACACAGTATTCCGAGGTCGAACATTACGGCCGCACTGACCAGGCTGTATCGGCTTACTTTATAATATCCAGCAAGTGACCCCAGTGCCTGGTTGAACTGCTTGGCTTGTCCTTTAGGCCTTGGGCATCCACTGCAGGTTTTGGTGTGGCCATTGGATATCCCCTCCAAACCCACTCTCACCTTGTGTGAGTTTGTCGTCTGTGCCACAAGGCGAAGGTCACAATGACTCTTCTTTGTTTGTTGAGGGATTTTTTTTTCTGACCTACCTCAATCCCTGGCTGGAGTGGGCAGCTAGTTAATCCGTGTATCTGCTGCCCAGGGATCCGGATGCTTGCCAGGTTTGGGTCTTCGAGTCGCTCATCCAAAAAAAAAAGAAAGAGTTGAATGTAATGAAACACCTTTTTGAGCAAGCCCCGATGGCTCCCAAATTTTATTCCCTCCCTTCCAGGTCATTGGTTGAGAAATTTTATTTGTACAACTGCTCCAGAGCTGGTGTAGTAGACCAGAGGACACTGGGTGCTCTACTCCCCCAACTGGTAAGTTGGGAAGGGTGGGGTGCTAACAAGCTTGCACTTGTTTTGAGAGATTTTATCGTATGTTTACATTGTTGGGAGAGTTCGTTTGGCAGTTTTTGAGGCTTCCATCTCTTTTTGAGCCCAGCAGTGGTTTGTATTGTTCACCCACTTTCTGGATATTTTTGCGGTGTGGGGGCCAGGGTCTGCCTCTGGTCTCTGGTAGGCCAAGCACCAAATCTATTTGAATTACCTTAAAGCCCTCAAAATGTACTCCTCTAGAAAGGGGAGTCAGCTATGGGCTGGGGTCCAGGCTCCCTGGTGGCAGCTGTCGGTACTAATGGGTTCAAGCTAGTCTTGAGCGACTCGAATCTTTTGTTTGAATTATTTGGTTGTTTCAATGTGTTGTGCTCTGTGAACCTTGCAGTCATCTGTAAAACTTTGCTGACTTTCTGGATGCTTTCCTAGTGGGGTGGCAGATTGTCGTTAACCCCCCCCCCCCGGACCTCTGTGAGAGGGGGGGAAGGGGGACAGGGGCAGACTATAGTCTTCAGTAGGCCAGACAGCTCTCTTGTAACTGATACATCTCATTAGGAGGGAGCAATCTCAGCGAGATTGCTTCACAACTGTACACCAGTTGATTGACAGTTGAGAGACGGGACCAAAGAGCCAAAGCTCAACCTTTCTGCAAGCGCAATTAGATGATTAGTGTCACCAGGGCTCTGGAAGAAAAAAAGCATTTCATTACATTCAGCGGTGGATTTTTTCTGTTGGAAAATCCAGTAAAGTTACACAGGAAAATTACAGTGATCAGATATAGCCATTTGTAAATGAATGTTTTACTTATATTGTACCTTGAGATATAATGACATTGGATAAACCATTCAATAAAACAATATGAAAAGGAAATACTATACAAATCTATATACAGTAATATAAAAGATTAAATATACATAATATCTCTCTAATGCATTATGTGTTGCTTCCTCCGAGGCTAAGGGTTTCCCTTCCAGCCAGAGGTGGTACTGTACTCCCTTCATATAAAATATTATATTGAATAGTCGCTTGATTTTTAATGTTTGTAATATTTATGTATAATTTTACATTTGGCCTGAAAATATATATACTGTAAATGACATTTTTTACCCATTTGTAAGTAGATATAATGGGACATTCTCATGGGATCAGTAGACGCATGGTGTTCATAAACATTTATCTAAAAGCATTATTGTATAAATGAGAGATTTTTCCGTGTTGTAGCTGGCTCTTTTATTTGCACTGATTAATTATGTAGACTGAACTGGTTATAAGAAATAGATATACTTGTTTTTTGTGTGATGTTCGTGACGTTTATTATAACTTCCCTGCTGTCTTGGGTGTGAGTAAGTATTCTGATTTAGGGGTCCTGAAAATGTAGAAAGTCAAGGATAATGTATAAAATTCTTTTATATACACACACACACACACACACACACACATACATATTCACTTTTCATTACCCAATTTCCCATGGGGTGGTGATGAAGTGCTTATCCATCTAATAATAGTATTTTCCTGAATAATACTGTGTGTTTAGTGCTGGAGTTAGATGAAGTCTTGATGGCTGACTTTGTTGAATACTTATAGGTATGAGATAGTAATATTAGTTTCGGTTTTTTACCCTGTACTCCAAAAGCAAGGTTATTAAATTATTAAATTAATAATATATTAATTTAATAATAATTGTTATGGGATTTGAACATGGGAATATTTTAATAAGATACAGATAGAATAGAACAGATTATAAAGTGTAGAATGTAGAATATAATAGCCAATATGCAGAGCAATTCTGGGTGAATGGATCAATTGGTGCTATACCTTTGCAAGTGTTTTGGCAAGTACGATTTTTGGTACATTTCACACTTAATTCTGGTTACAATTATTAGTTTTTTGGGTTTAAATGAAAGAACAATTTTAATTACTCTGATACTTAATTCATAAATAATTTGTTTAATTTAAAAATTGAAAGGCTGACATTGTCAATATGTGCTGTTTTTTTTTTTAACTCGACCCCACTTTCATGGAACATTTTTTTAATTTACTGCTCTTGTACCAGAATTCTGTTTCGAAAGGTCGAAGGTCCACCTCCTACAACATTCCTCGAAAGCTTAGTCTGTTAAGGGAATTCTCACTATACAACACTTACGGGTTATTGTAATATTTTTATGTTTCATGAGAGTATAATACTAAAATAAAATTGTTTTCAATGAGTTAGTCTAGATAATTTTCCTTCATATATAATCTTATTCTGAATACTGTTGGATATTCCTGATATGGATGCTATTTGGCTTTCACAGTACAGTACAGGGTATTTATTTCTCCAAATATTGAGGTGGCCATTTAATAGGAGAATGCCTTTGTGTATTGACAAACTTTTTTGCACTTTCATATTGCAGTACAAGAAACTCTCCTATTTGTTACTTGATCATGTAGCCCTTTTGTGGCAGATTTTTAGATTAGTTTTATCTTATCAGTGTGGTGAAAAGGAAGAATATCTAGAAAATTAACCCACATTTAGAGTGACTATCATAAAATTTGTTGCCATCTGCGCACCTACAAAAAATTATTTATAATAAAATAATACATTTGTATGGAAAAGTCATGAAAAGGAGAGAAAAAATGGGTAAATGTAATTAAATGCCTCTTTCTGGTGTGTCCTTGGTGCCTGGCAAGCTCCAGCCAATTCAGTCCATGCCATGCCCTCGAGTTATATAACCCTACTGGGAACCAGAGGCAACCTGGCCAGTCTCTTTAGAGTTGCAGGGAATCATAGATGACCCTAAACAAGAAAAAGACCACCAGGAAAGTGGACAAATCAAAACAGATGACAGAAAGGTAAGCAAAGCATAAAAAATAAGTTTGCCTACAGTAATATATTCTTGCGGGCATGTCTGATTCCCTGCGACGAAGTGATGACCAGCTGTATCATTTGGGAAATACGAATTATACTCACGTGAAGGTATCAACAGTGTGATCTTTTAGACCCCTCCTTTTTCTGTTTAGCCATCGAAGAGGTCACTATCAGTCTGACTAATAAGCTAAACATATGTTTACTATATAACGATACTTTTTATGGTACCGAGATAACCTCGTGAAGGACGTTACCAAATCCAGGAGCAGAAAACAAGTCTACATCTCATGCATGTAAAATATTTTCCTTCAGTTCACTCATTACTGTTCATGTACAAATTGTCCTAAGGTCATATATAAAGTGCAATAATGATCAAAGAACAAGGGTATGTAAAAATAGGAAGATAATCATATACCAAAGAAAGAGCACATACAAAAATTATGATAATAAAAGGTAGTGTATTAAGAAATAATACTTTAATATGAAATAATACTTCAGTGCTATAAGAAATTCAAGAATTAGGTATTTTCCTTACAATTCTGTAATATATAAAATTAAAATATACAGATAATGTATACACTCATAGTTTACCACTTGGATTTTCTTACTGTGATATTTTATCAGCATATCTGACGTGTACCTATATCTTTAGAACAAAGATATAACTGAACACAATAAATATTTATCTCTGCATGTCCTTGATGCCCTGCTCCTTCTAGGGGTCTCTCTTCAGCCTCCAGTGGCAGAACGAGTACATCATCTCGGAGACATATTATATGTATTCACGTGTTTAAAAAGTTGAAACATAATTTATACATTGTCTAGAGTTTTGTATGTACTTTTAATACATTTTTTGTAAACAAATTTAAAATAATTTGCGGTATTTCAAATTACTGATAGTATTAACATGACTTGCCACAGTAGGTATTTAGCTGAATGAATTTTGTATTAATTCCATGATTACTCTCAGTACAAATGATTGGAAGCAGTTCACTTAACTGTTAATACACAAAATTTGTGTGAAGTTACCACGATGAGCACTGGAACCGTGCAGACTCCCACCCCCAATGATACCTGTGTATCAATACTGGACTAAATTTCTTATTTAACAGGCAAAGGTTACTAAACCAGTAAAGGGCTTTTAACCCTTAGATGGCAGTATAGATTAAGTGAAATTAAATGTATCTATGAACTATATATATCTACAAGATTTAAACCAAGTGAACAACTTGCACACAAGTATCACAGTACCATCAATTTCCCCTTCTGGGGAGGTAAAGGGTAGGGCAGTGGGTAAGGTGAAAATGTTTCCCATAACTATCAATCATGTTTACAAATACAAGCAAATGGCACATTATTTTTCTTCCTATTCACAGCCTATGGTTGTAATGATTGTGCATACCATTACAAAAAGAGTAAATTATCCGGAAAAAATTAATGCTGTATTACGGGACAGGATTTGAAGCAAAATTTTAACTTCTTGATATATATATAGCCCATGGAAAATTTTAGTTTTACAGTTCCACAACAACTTTGTGAGAATATTTTAGAAAACTAAACCTTACCCAACATAAAATACTCTTTATTGTATAGAAATGTAAAGGAAAAATAACAGTTTTAAACGCGTTCATAATGCCATTTTACAAAGATATTTAACAATTAATAAAAATCAGCCAATCATATATGCAAAACAACTTATTTTTACATACACTAATCTGATGATTATATTCATCTCTTATTTCTGCATACTTAACACAGTATTTTGAAGAACATTAGTATTTAAGATTAGCCTTCATAAAATATAAATTTACTCATTCAATCTATAATAAACTAATGAAATGTTCTAATATTATTTGTACTTCTCAACTATACCTCCACTATGGCTGCTCAAATTTCTTATAGTCTTTTTATCATGCTGACATTATACTGCAGAGAGAACTCCATAAACATTTTGGAAGAGTGTTGAATGTCATTTTCCCCAACTAATATCCCCAAGATCTTGGCTTTAGTCCTTGTTAGCCGCTTCTGCATTATGCTTCTTTTTACCCTGAAATACAAATGCAATATTTCAGTGTCTAGTCCACAAAGGGGAAAAAAAAAGATTCAATCCATCTGAATCATGTTTAAATTAGATGATGATGTTCAGACTAACATACAAATTTCCACTGAAGCTTGCCAATGTTTACTACTGTAAATCTGTAAGAAAATAGCAGGATAGGTGTGTGGTGTCGAGTGTGATGATGTAGCAGGAAATCAGAGGTCTCATCTTAAGTCAACAGTGAAGGTATGAGATCTATTTTGTTGCATGCTTTTGAGCCTTTTGTAACTTAGCAACATACCTTAGTAATATATATGTATATTAAAGGAGTTAGGGTGCATATGCACCTAAAATATGCCCCACTGCTGCATATTTTAATTTCAATTATACACAAGTAATGCACAACTTTTTTGTATGTTTAAAGGTTGGCTAGTATTATACTAGTCTCTTTCATTTTGCCATCTATATGGTCTAGTGATAATATTATGTTGCTAATATTCATCTCGGTCCTCTTTTTTTTCTGCCTATCTTCATAATGCTCTTGTTGCAGAGAGGGATGATAAACGAAAGAGCCTCGTAATGATCCTGAGAGATATTACAGTAAGAGCAGATAAATATGCATCACAATTGTTGGTACTTTGTGACTTCATCTTGAAATCAATACATTGGGAGGCTTATGAAGCAAGGATGGAGGATTTTTGGACTAGCAGATTCATAAATCTCAAACTTGAGACACTAACGTATCAACGCTTTAAGCAGGCTACAAGAATGAGTGAAGGAGATGTTCCTTCAATGCTGGATTTGATATTCACCAGGAAAGAAGAAGATATATTTGACAGTACCTGCTTCCCTTGGGTTAGAGCAACTATGTCCTTTTGAAAATAAATTATGTAATGCAATATAATCTCAATATAATCTTGAAAAGAATGAGGAAAATGAAGCAGTGGAAAACTTTACTTCAGGAGAGAACACCAGTAGGGAGCTGGTCGGCCAAGCGGACAGTACGCTGGACTTGTGGTCCTGGATTCGATCCCAGGCGCCGGCCAGAAACAATGGGCAGTTTCTTTCACCCAATGCCCCTGTTACCCAGCAGTAAAATAGGTACCTGGGTGTTAGTCAGCTGTCACGGGCTGCTTCCTGGGGGTGGAGGCCCGGGCCGCGGGGACACTAAAAAGCCCCGAAATCATCTCAAGATAAGATAACCATGGAGAACTTAAAAAAGGTTCTTCAAATTTGATTGGAAAGACTTTGTTGTTAGGCAAGGACGTATATAAATGAGATGTATGCCAAGTTTTGTGAAATATATAATGAAGGTACAACAATTTTTATACCAAAACAGATGCAGAGCTCGAAAGCAGGATTGGTTCAACAGAAATTGTGAGAGGGTCAGAGAAAAAATAAATGGAATCATTATAGGAAGAGGCCAAACCCTCAAGCATACCAGCAGTACAAAGAAGTAAGAAACAACTACACAGCAGCGAGAAGAGGGGCAGCAAGAAATCTTGAGAAAGGGTTAGTGGACAAATGTAAAACAAAAACCAGGCCTAATCTCTAAATCCATTAAAAGCAAATTGCAGGTAAAGGATAAAATTCAGAGATAGAAAATGGGGGAACAGATTCATATAGAATAAACAGGAAATTTGTGAAATGCTAAACAAACAATTCCAAAGTGTGTTTGTGCATAATGAAATTTTCAAAGAACCAAACACAATACGAATTTTTGAGAATAAACGGACTGCACAGATATGTCCATCTCTGTCTGGCCAAAGTGGAAAAATGTTCAAGGAACTAAGCAATTGGCCCAGGTGAAATTTCACTTTGGGTTCTGAGAGAATGTGCACCTGAGCTCGGCATTCTACCAACTGATTTTTCAGGCATCTTTGTGAACAGGGGTCATGGCAAATATACGGAAAAAAGTTAACATAGATCCAGTCTACAAAAAATAGTAGCAAGGGGAAGACCCTTGTATCATTAACAAGCATAGTAATCAAAACATTAGAAAAAATAATTAAAGCTAAATGGTGAAACACCTGGAGAGAAATGATATAATAACAGATAGTATGTTTTTCGATCAGGAAAATCCTGTGTAACAAATCTGTTTAGTTTCTATGATAGAGCCACAGAGATTTTACAGGAAAGAGATGGTTGGGTTGACTGTATTTGTTGACTTGAGCAGGAGTTCACTGATGATATATTTTCAGTATCTATTGATATTCCTGAACCCTTTGGGTTCACATATACACAAAATAAAAGAACAGGTAATCTTTCAGAAAATAAATACAAATAAAACATAATGCAAACAAGTAACTTACATGTGACTTTTTTAGATCAAGCGTAAGTTGGTTGACTTTTGACCTTTCTTGTTCTACCTGGGCAGAAAGGTTCGACACTTCTTGCGTGAGTTCCTCCCGTACTTTGGTCATTTTGTCCAGTTCTACTACTAACTCTGCCTTGCTTTTCATTTCAGCAGAGCAAAATACCTGAAATATTACTCATTCTATAAATCACACATTGAAATTTGAATAAATGAATGAATGAACTGAAGTAAAGAACCCCTTATTCTCTAGAATGAACTTAACTGAACATCTTCATATATCTTTATACAAATGCATGCTTTAATACAAACTAGATACCCTCTCTCACTGTGGTTGGTGGCACAGAAGAAATTTTACCAGCATTTCAGCCTTGGAGTGAAGCACATCAGGGGAAAACTTGACATGTTAATGTCGGGGCATAAATCGACGAATGTAAAAACAAACTTAAAACATTTTGTAATAAATTCATGGTTTGAAATGAGGTTAAAAAATCTAAGTGAAATTTTTTTATAATAGAAAAAATGAGGATTTTAGTGCAGATAAAACACAATGTAAGGAACACACTTGGTGTCTTTCATAGCCAAAGTCCAGTTCTTCCCATGATTGGAAGAATCGCCTAAGCCAATCAGGACTGATCCCTGATCCCAATCAAATCCTCATCCCTGGCACAGTTGGGATGTTTTAAAATGTTCCATTGGGGTTATACCGAGCCAAAGCAAGCACTAGAACAGTGCTACTCATAGGTGGACTTCTTCAAGAAGGAATTACTATCCCTTCACACCCAGACAATTCCAGTAAGGGAAGCTTACATATAAACAGAGGTATATTTAACCAGGTACAAGCACTCTCATACTTAAACTCAAGCTAAATCTGCACTTTAAAGCAAAATCTCCATATTCGTCCTTGGAATCAGATATCATATAGTATGTCCTCACTTAAACGAACTGTATAGGGCGAGGCTGATTCATTCCATATGGGATTTTGTTGGAAAAAATTTGACGGCCTACAATCACTATAATATATTCAAATTTGTGACTTACCTTACCAAGAGAGTAGTGTAGTGAAATACAGGTATCTTTATAATAATCCTGATGCACATTTAGGCAAGTACAAATCCATCAAGACCCATCTTTCCGACACACATTAAACAAATAAATCACAGAAAATCCATTTAATATCTATTTACCTTATCCCCCAGGCACTCCCTCTCAATGCTTCCCTCTCTCCTGACACCATCCACCCACCCACCCCACCACCACACCACGCGCCTGGAGCCACAGTCGTACGGGATTAATACTGTACGGCCCGATGCCTGACTTTCTGATCCGGAATAATCTCTGCTTGTCCGGCTTACTGGCCGGATTGGGTAACATCAGTAGACTTCTAGGAACATTTTGACTGGATAGGGATATAACTTTATCCACCCACAATTTTTCCCAGATTAGGGCAAAAGGGGTTAAAATTAGAGAAACCAGACCAGCCCCTTAATCTAATCCTTGCCTAGCAAGAACCCATACGGGCAATGTTCCGGCTCCCACACAAATGCTCGAGCAAACACTAAGTAACCCGGGGCCACCCCAACACTAGAAGGCAGTGGTACTATAGCCAGAGCAAAGCTGCTGGAGGAAGGAAAAGCAACACAGACCAAGAATCCCACATGAGACCCAGACAAGTTTGAACCTGGGATAGAACTAACTGGGATTTTTCTTGGCAGGCCTGAAGGACCAAGTAGGAAACCCAGGCAATGGGGACGCTCACTGGTAATTACACAAGTAGACAAAGTCTAGTTAATGTGGCTGTGACAGCCAACAAGTTCCAATTTAACTGTCATGATTCTATACAAGAATGAAGAACCCCTGATGAAAATTAGCCTAATACATCACCCCACTTCAAAAAAATAACCTTGGCTTATAATCTTATAGACAGAAACCTCGAGTTCCAAATACAGTAAATATATACAGACACTTGAGATATTGCCCAGGATGTAAAAAAATAATGAAAATTGAAGAAAAGAAACTGACAGGGCTGATGCAGTTTCTCCAAACCTAAGTATCGATATATAAACATAAATAAGACTGATAATGGAAGATGCATGAACATGTTTAACACTTTCTTTCAACTTAACATGAATAATTAATTTTAAAAGTAGTAACACATTCTATGAAACCTTACCTCACATAGTTTCTTATTTCTGGTCTTGACCAACAAGAGTTCACTCTTCAGCGAATCTACTTCTAATCTTAACGCCTGAATTTCAAAGTCTCGTTTTTCTAGTTCGGCTTCATATTGAGATACACGAACTTCTTGATTATACTGCAAATATAACATAGCTACAGTTAATTTAATGCCCTCCAATTCTGTGCATTTATACTGTCAGATTATATAAAATGAACAAAATCTTTCATGGCCTTCCTTACCAAATAGCTCAACACTACTTGGGTGACCTAAGCAAAGAGTTTTGCTATTACTCTAACGATTACATTTTAATGTCCAGTGACAAACTTAAATAAGAAAATAAACACACAATTAAAAATCACCTACAGTACTTATAGCACCCCAATAAGAAGAATGATAGATACAAGGCTTACAGAGGATCATTGCTCTAAACTCCACACACACATACTTGGCAAAATGCTTACTCAGAACATCAAATAAGTTTCTTTTCAGAGTAATGTTGTGATGGGGAGAAATAAGTGTGTGCTTAGTAGAGTCAGACAAGAGAACATATAAAGGCCCTAAAGTACAGCTATGTTCAAAGGGGCTTCTGCCAGTGTGGAGTAAAAAGGGTTTCGATCACATCAGGAGATTGTCAGGTGACAGAGGGAGCAGGCCAAGGAGTGCCGGATCAACCGGGCTGTGGTGGGTATGTGGGCCTGCGGGCCGCTCCAAGCAACAGCCTAGTAGACCAAACTCTCACAAGTCAAGCCTGGCCTCGGGCCGGGCTTGGGGAGTAGAAGAACTCCCAGAACCCCATCAACCAGATTTCCACTCAGTCCGTGGATTATGGCGATGTAATACTGCTGACAAGCTAAGTCAAGGAGAAATCTGTGATGATTGCCTTAAAGGGTTTATTTTTTTGCAGTTGCACTTCAGGTGATGCAATGTGTGGAAAAACTCTCTTTACACATAATTAACAAAACAGTGATGAGTAATGTACTGTATATAGGTCAACAATGTAGTATAAACTTGTATATTGCACACAAGTCTGTTCCTGGCATAGCTCAAAGGAAGTGTCTTGCAACATATTCCTTTGCTAATATTCAGTCTGTCAATGTCATCAGACACAGACCCAAACACCAGCAGGAAATACAAAATTGTGATTTGATGATAATAGCATTGCTTACAGCACACAATAACTTCATCAATAGTAGCAATTATAAATGATACCAGAATTTTGCTTGTGTAATTACACATTCTAGGCCTAACACATTATCTTTATAGTTAGTAATGTACTCAAATCCAGGTTTTTGTAAATAACATGTACAAATCTAGTTATTCAACACATAGTTGAATAGTTCATAGTGAATGAACTAAAAAGAGTAAAAATCGATTATAGAAACAAAGTCAATGTCATCTGTCACAAGCCGTGTTTCGGCACACCTCACATCTGGCATTGACAGATGCTGACCGAGCCCACCACCTGCCAACCTTCTACACCTCATGAATTCAGTAAAAAGTGTAAATATTTAGTTTATTTCTAATTTTCCCTACAGCTTACATCCAAATTAATAATTATACAAGAAAAATATATATATATTTTATATTCTTAATTTTTCTGCATCAGGGCAGACATGCACTTATTTCCATAGCCATACTTGAAAGGTTAAGTAATCTCAAAATATTATTTTAAAATAAAGCATTGTAGTAAATGTGCCAATAAAATATATATATGACACTCATAAGATATGTAAAGTATGAGACTACATAATATAGATAATACAGTAGCACACCACCAAACTACATTTTAAAAGTAATTGTGCAATCAAAAAAAAGAGCATAAAGCAATAGCTTTGAAATAAAAAACAATGAATAACCACAATGGTAATTACCTGTCCAGCTGTGGCTTTATAATTTTCATGTCTACTCTCTCTCTCGAGGGTTTTCTTAGTTGCCTCCTCAATGTCATCAAAGAATTTTTCTCGGTCTTGCATTACCTCCTGGCCAGGTGGAACAGGATCATCTGGTTCAGATTTTCCCGTCAGCTGAAAATAAAAATAAGTATCAAGCACTGAATGTAATAAAATGCCCTTTTGTGGTGAGCAAACCAAACATACATCTTCAGAAGGAATGAAGATGTATTAATATACGAAAGTACTTAAGGAAATTCCTGTTTCAATTCTTCCTCCGTGGTCTGACACTGTCATAGTTTATTTGCCCAGATGTGTATATATATACATCTGGGCAAATTATACAACTGACAAAATTTTTAGAAGAGAAGAAACCTTCAAGCATGTTGCTTGTACCATAAAATATGAAAAGGCTAAGGAGTGATCGAATCTACATTCTTAACTGGAAGATGAATAAAAACACACATGAATAAGTAAACTTACATGAAGAAAGGCTATAGGTTCATGGGAGAACCTACCTGGTCTGGGCGGAGATTGTTGAACTGGTCTAGGGACATCGTTAACGGTTTATCTTTCTTCTTTTTAACTTTTCCTCCTTTTCCTTCTTCTTGCTGTTCCTTCTTCATTTGCTGATAAAACTTTTTTTTCTCTTCAAAATCAAGTTTAGACAACATCAGGGCTTCTCTGAGGCAGCGCTCATTCTCATCACGGATAAACTGAAAATTAAATACTGTACTGTGGTTACTATTACCCCCCATATCCCCCACTCATTCAGTAAGGAGGCATTCGGCCTTAAGATTAAGAGAGGAATATAAGGTAACAAAGGCGGATATAATCTAAATGACACTCATCTATACACCATATCCTCCACATTAATCAGTATTACCACTCATAAGTTACCACATAATAAAGTATCCAACATTTGTCAATGTGTGCGGTAATACTGTACTAAGCAGTGCATTTATACACTCATAGGGAAACTACCTCATCGTCTCGACGCTGCCAGTCTTCATCCAATCTTGGGTTCACTTGACCATTTGTCTTAGCAGAGGATACGTCTTTTTCAACCCCATCAATTGTTTTGTTAGCTTGTTTCTTCTTAGTTTTACCTTTGTTGTTGGTTCCAAATGCCATTGCTTGCAGCTGATGAAACAAGTCACACATTAATCATTGTCATCAACAATTGGGTTTACTTTGACCACACTTCAATTGAACAAGATGATGGGTACAATTTGTACATGCATCCAACTAAACCAAACCAAAATGGCCATTTTAATATAGAATGGATAAGATTGCAATTATGTCAGTCTGTAATAAAAAGATCATGTTGTACTACTCACCAGCCTGCTGCAATTAAGCAAGCAATAAATGCACTGTATTGAAGAAAATAAATATATTGCACTGAAACAACAACTACTAAACTAGCACGCCCATCAACTCCCATCTATCACAAGGTGGCAGGCAGGTCTGCCCCAGGGGCATTAGAAAGGGGCATTTTATTATACTTGCACACTATTTCTGGACTACACCCTCAGTAGCTCCTATGAGCTTCCTCCCCCACAGTGCTTCCATGAGAAACCTGCCTAATTACCTTGTGTTGATTCTGGGAATCTGTGCCCCCCCCCCCCAACAGCCCAGTCTGTGACCAGGCCTCCTGGTTAGTAGTCTGGTCAACCAGGCTGTCAAATACAGCTACTTGCAGCCTGGTCGTCCAAGATATATATATTTAGGGTTCTGCATGAAGGACTTATGTCCTCTCCTCCATCACCTGCTCTCTCTTGATCTTAAGCTTTGCATGCTTGTCCCATGGTTATCTTTTATAGGTCATTCATTCAACTGAATACATTTATTTGGTACAGTATTCTACTTTCCTGACCTTATTATAATTGTTTTTTAAATTATATATAATTAGAATCCATCACAATCCATTGTCACAACATCCACCACTGGATTCGGGTCATCTTTTGAACATTATATATTATGTATCCCAAATATCAATGCCCAAATGGGGCATTGTAAATATGTAAGCAAATTGCTGTATAGTTATACATCTAAAAAAAAAGTATTCTCTCAATGAATATATATCAAGCAAATTTTAAAAATGTAGGAACCACTGGTGTAGAGATAAGCAGAGCACCTTTGGCCTGCCCAAGCCACCAAGAAATCATGGGATCATGACTAATGCTCGACATATATTACTAAAACAGCTGCTGCTCTTGCTTAACATCTTGCACGACTCACTTGTCTCTACACAAACTTTCTTCAAACCATCCTTAACTTAATACTGTTATTATAATAGTTATAGAGCATCCACCCCAAGAGCATAAGAGTGGAGCGACTTGTCCAGACTATCAATGGCATGCCATGTACAGTACCGGTACTAGGGAGATATAACTATTTCATCAGAATTCCTTGTTGCAGCAAGCCAGACCATTTAGAGGCAGACTAGCGTTGCAGCGTGCACTAGTGGGTGTTTAAAGAAGAGAGGTAGAGCGGGAGAGAGGCAAGATAAAGTATGGTGGTGGTGAGGTGATCAACTCACACTGAGGCCGTCGGCCGCCCCAGGCTTCTTCTTCTTGCTGACACATTTGTTCACCGTCTTCTTGGCGGTCTCCTCGCTCTTCAGTTTGGTCTTCTCCTGCTTCTTCTTCCCCGCTCGTTGATCGAGGTCGACATCAATGTCCAAAATGGCGAAACGCGAGGCCATGGCGACACGAGAGGCAGCGAGGTATAGGAGCAGCGGACGGCAGAAGGGAGTACTAGCCACTGCCGCCTCCGTAAACACTCCCTCTGACCCTCCTCCAACATCATCACCCTCCACTCCCTCCCCAAAACTCTAGTTTCCCTTCCATACACATCATTCTTTGGCCTTTTTCCCTCCGCACGACCCTCCATACCATCTACAACTCTCGCCCTATATTCTCAAATAAGCCCATATAATTTCCTAAACCTCCTACAAATTTATTTTCCGTAAGACTGTGCCACTTTCTAAGTGCCTCAGAACGCTATATAAACTAACAGTGAGGAATTAAAACAGCTTATAGGATGTTTTAGAATTTGTATGGTGCAACAAGTCAGTCGTTTTGTTTTGTCAGGGACAGGCAGCCCGTTGCTCCTTGTTTGTGTTACATCAGTATAGGACTGAGAACAGATGCTTTTTTACCCACTGGGTATTAACCCGTGGAACCACCTACCCGCCAAAGTAGTAAATGCCAAAACTCTGGTAACTTTTAAAGTACAACTGGAAAAGATCATCAAGGCAAATGGGGGGACGTTCGACAAGCCGCCGACTTCCTGTCTTCTTCCTGTCTCAGGGGAAATCTGACCTTTTGAAGAAGTTGTCTGGATCACCAACCTGTAAATTGTTAAATATTTTTAAAAGTTTCGATGAAATCAGCCCTGTTATGTTTGATTTGGTGTGTAGTTAACCCTGTGGCCCTCAACTGTTCCTGATGTGAGAGTCGACTTGCTTCTAGAATGATTCTTGTTACCCTGTGTTGAACTTTTCCCAAATCTGATGTAAGTCTTCCTGAAGATAAGGGGTCTACATGCTTGGATGCAATAATCTAGTAGGGGACTCACTGGAGATTTATAAAGTTGAATGACTACATTCTTTACCTTAAAGTTAAAAGTTGGCTTTATTATTCCTAGTTTGATTAGATGGATAGATATATACGTGTGTGTGTGTGTATTCACCTAGTTGTATTCACCTTGTTGTGCTTGCGGGGGTTGTGATATGTTCTTTCGGCCCGCCTCTCAACTGTCAATCAATCAATTGTTACTAACTACAACTAAAAATTACTAACTACTACTAACTGTGTATGTGTGTGTACTCACCTATTTGTGCTTGCGGGGGTTGAGCTTTGTCTCTTTGGTCCCGCCTCTCAACTGTCAATCAACTGGTGTACAGATTCCTGAGCCTACTGAGCTCTATCATATCTACATTTGAAACTGTGTATGGAATCAGCCTCCACCACATCACTTCATTCATTCATTCAGTGCATTCCATTTACTAACTACTCTGACACTAAAACAATTCTTTCTAATGTTTCTGTGGCTCATTTGGGTACACAGTTTCCTCCTGTGTCCCCTTGTTCGTGTCCCACCCGTGCTGAAGAGTTTGTCTTTGTCCACCCTGTCAATTCCCCTGAGAATTTTGTAGGTGGTTATCATGTCTCCCCCTTTCTTTTCTGTTTCCAAGGAAGTGAGGTTCAGCTCCTTCAGCCTTTCCTCGTAGCTCATACCTCTCAGTTCCAGGACAAGTCTTGTGGCATACCGCTGAATCTTCTCTAACTTTGTCTTGTGTTTAACTAGATATGGACTCCAGGAAGGAGCTGCATATTCCAGGATTGGTCTGACATAGGTGGTATATAGGGTCCTGAACGATTCCTTACACAAGTTTCTAAAGGCAGTTCTTATGTTGGCCAACCTAGCATATACCGCTGATGATATCCTTTTGATGTGATTCTCTGGGGACAGGTTCGGTGTGATAACAACCCCCAGATCTTTTTCTCTGACTCTTGCAGGATTTCACCTCCCAGATGGTACCTTGTGTTCAGCCTATTGCTCCCTTCGCCTAATTTCATTACTTTACCCTTTCCTGAGTTGAACTTTAGTAGCCATTTTCTAGACCATTCCTCCAGTTTGTCCAGGTCATCCTGTAGTCTCTGTCTATCTTCATCCGTTTTGATTCTTCTCATACTTTTTGCATCATCAGCAACCATTGAGAGGAATAAGCCTATACCCTCTGGAAGATCATTTACATATATTAGAAACAGAATGGGTCCAAGTACAGAGCCCTGTGGGACTCCGCTGGTGACATCTCGCCACTCTGATGTCTCTCCCCTCACAATTACTCACTGTTTCTTGTTGCTTAGACACTCCCTTATCCACTGGAGCACCTTACCTTTTACTCCTGCCTGTTGCTCCAACTTTTGTAACAGCCTTTTATGGGGGTACTGCGTCAAAGGCTTTCTGACAATCCAAGAATATGCAGTCTGTCCACCCTTCTCTTTCTTGCCTAATTTTTGTTGCTTGGTCATAGAATTCTATTAAATCTGTGAGGCACGATTTACCATCTTTGAACCCATGTTGGTGGTGTGTCACAAAAACTATTTCTCTCCAGATGCTCTATGAGCCTTTTCCTCACGATCTTCTCCATCACCTTACATGGTATACAAGTTAGGGATACAAGTGTGTGTCTGTGTGTGTGTCCATGTACTATTTGAAAAAATGTCTGTCTGTTTCTCTGTCCAAAGTTGAAAGCAAGACGCTTGGGGATTAGCCTCACCCAAATTAGCAGAGAGAATAATGGTCTGGGGTACGGGATGAGCATAGGCTGGTCGGGGGGTTATCTTAAGGTTATCTTGAGATGATTTCGGTTTTTTTAGTGTCCCCGCGGCCCGGTCCTCGACCAGGCCTCCACCCCCAGGAAGCAGCCCGTGACAACTGACTAACATCCAGGTACCTATTTTACTGCTAGGTAACAGGGGCATAGGGTGAAAGAAACTCTGCCCATTGTTTCTCGCCGGCGCCTGGGATCGAACCCAGGACCACAGGATCACAAGTCTCGCGTGCTGTCCGCTCGGCCGACCGGGTCACCAGAATTCACAAGGGAATAGCGTGCCAGGGTCATATTGAGACCCCCACGACGATTTTTGTGTTGCCGGCTACACAGCCAAATTATATATAAATTTGCTCATACTGTATTCGCATACAACAGACAGTGCTACCAAAGCTTCAGAGGTTTCACAAACCACCACGCCCCTTTCTCAGAGTAAAGGAGTAACAATTCTATTTCACACTTTCAGCTCTTCACCCGCGATCCTTCACCTATTAGACAATTGTATTTTTTATAAGAGAGAGAGAGAGAGAGAGAGAGAGAGAGAGAGAGAGAGAGAGAGAGAGAGAGAGAGAGAGAGAGAGAGAGAGAGAGAGAGAGAGACCGAGCCAGAGACAGAAACACACAGGCGGAGACAGACAGATAGACACACAGGAAGAGATAGATTGGGACAGAGAGACAGTATATAGACGGATGGATAAATATATAGATGAATATGTGGATTGATAAAAGGATGGATAGATAGATGGTTATAGATAAATGGAAAGATGGATGGATAGATATATGAGTAGATGGATGGATAGAGATATAGATATTCGAGTAGATGGATGGATATAGATAGATAGATGTTTAGGTGGATAGATAGATAGGTGAGTAGATGGATGGCAGATGGACAGATAGATGAGTATATAGATGGATGGCAGATGGACAGATAGATGAGAAGATGGATAGCTTGATGATGAATGGATACATGGCTGGATAGATAGATGGAAAGATGGATGTATAGAGTGATGGATAGAAAGATAGATGGATGGATAGATATATATGGACTGATAAATGATTTTTGTTTATTTTGAGTCAAAACTAACATAGCAATACGACCAAACCTAACTAAACTTACCTAACTTAACCTAAATTATCTTAACCTAACCTAAACTATGTATTCCGTTGGTGTGGTTTCTTTTTATTTGTAATGGTTGTGTTGTGTATGTGTTAAAGACACATTTTGTAATCATATCATCGTATAGAATAAAGTTCCCTGTATATATACATAGTATATATTTATTGTATTATATTATATTATATTATATTATATTATATTATATTATATTATATTATATTATATTATATTATATTATATTATATTATATTATATTATATTATATTATATTATATTATATTATATTATATTTATAAATTAAAATACATATATACATAAAGATATCAAAAGTGAATATGCATATGCAAAATGTCAAAATGAAAGGTATTGTACCTACACTGAGACCAAAACCGTTTGAGAAGTTAGCTATGATTGGCTATTCAGTTTGTAAACAAATCTGCCGAGGTGTGAGTTTCTTTACGATATCGATTAAATACCTCGTATGGAATTCATTAAATCCGTTGACGACTTTAAACAATTACAGCTTTATTATTTAGGACGATAGAAAACTCATAAATAGGTTATAAGGAAGATTGTGCGGCGAGGATGAGGGTGGAGGTTGGGGAGGAGTGACCAATCAGCTGGTGGCTTAGAACGGTGGTGTAGTCCGGAGCTGTGACGTCACGCGGTGTCTGTCTTCCAGGACACCGGACGTGTTTTCATACACAAATAATATTTGAGACTACCTTAAGATGGATAAGCAACAAAATGACCAGTTCAAGAACAGAATGGGCGTATTCAAGAACAAAGGAAAGGACCAAGACGTAAGTTAGACAGTTGCCAACACCTGCAGCAAGAAAGTTTCAGCACGATGGCATGACCTCTCTAATGAGTTTTACTTTTAAAATCTAATTCTTCTGGCTGTAAAGTAGTTCTAAGGGTTATGTTAGAATGCATAAATGTTTTGGCGGGCTCAGTATTGCCTTGGGTGGAGAGAGGATGCCAGGTGAGCGTGGACCACCTCGCCATGCTCACCAAGTCTGGGGGAAAAATGGGTGACGAGGAATTTTTGAGTTAATATGTTCAAGACTCGGTCATCTTGGCCTTGTGGACGTTGTCAAGGGTGGTTTGGCCTGCAACAGTGTTGTGCCTTAACAAACATATGACGCAGTTTCAGGTAAAGTGTTGGGTACAGGGTCGTTAAGGGTGGGGTATGGTATCCCATTTGTGGGGGAGGGGGGGGGGGAGGTCAGGAAGGGTAAAGCTCTCCCCATGTCCCATGCATATATTGACACTGATAAGCTTTTTGTTTGAATGTCAGTGGAAATGTCAAAAACTTGTGTTTATTTTAATGACGTGTTTAAAAAGTTATATAATTAATCAGTGTTCTGAAGCATTGTATGGTGTTAAAGATAACTTCGTCAGTCGGATTAAGTATTGATGGGTCTGTCCAGTTACAGAGTGGGCGAATAGGTTAATTTACTTGCTATTGACGAGGAGGGTGAGGTAAATATGAAGTGAATGGCCAAAGCTAGTATGACTTGTACTTGGAAGGGATACAGGGACAAGGCGCTGGGATAGAACAGGGGGGGGGAAGGAACAGTGCACAACTACTGCGACCATCAGTGATTGGACGCCAGCCTCCAAAAATGGCAGACCTCCACGGTAGTGATGAGTTCAAGTGGCTAGGCATTCCTTGATTAACATGAGAAGCATCTGGCCTCTGGCCTAATCTGGCCTAATGCTGCTCTGCCTCGTTTTATTTGCTTTTTCATTGCTACCCCTGACCTAAATGTGTCAGGATGGCTATAATTTGTATACAGTAGTTGGGACTCCTAATAGTGCAACTGTGAAAATGTGTGGTGGATCAGAAGAGTTGTTTTTATTAATACTGTAGCCAAATTGTTGATATTAATGTTTTTGATTTATGAAGAACATGCATAAGTTTTCTGTAACAATTTTGGTGTATACGTACAATGAAGTTATATTAGTAATGTGGATAAGGTAATATCGGCAGTTACTGAATACTTAATGTAAATTATTGGTATTCAAATCAGATTTAGAGATGTAAATAATACTATCATGTAATCATCGGTGGACTGCATTGCAAAAGAAAATGTTTATATCCATAAAGTGATTACCAGTCATGTCTGTAGATATTAAACTTTAGATATTGATTTAAATATGTTGGTAAAATAAAGCACTATGCAGATTTTTCAGATTGTGAGATGTACAGTATAACTAATTTGTAAGAGAATTTTGCAAGTGTAATCATATTAACACTTAAAGATCACTCCGCTCCACAAAAGTGGAAGTAGAACAGAAGCAAATGTTTATAGACCAATAGACTAACATCATATTTCATAAAAAAATGTGAAAGAGTGCTATGAAGAAAAGCCCTCACAGAACACACAGTCACTCTGTCCACATAACCCTGGCCAACATAGCTTTAGTGCAGGTTGCTTCTGCCTTGCAATTGTTAGATCATTATAATATGACCTTGGTTGCCATGAAAGGCAAGCAAATTGATGATATAATGTACACCGATTTCACAAAAGCTTGTCCTAAGCTTTGATCCTGGGTGGGACAGAAATGTTTTAGTGCATTTCCTATTACCTAATACCCCTGTCCCTCTAGCATCCAGCAGATAGCGTGTTGTAGAGTTGCATCCTGGGCGGGGTCAGTAGTTCGACCCTGGGTGGGGGGGGTGGGCCTCGATATAAGCCTAACACATATATACTGTATGCAGGCGATGAGTCACAATAACGTGGCTAAAGTATGTTGACCAGACCACACACTAGAAATTGAAGGGACGACGACGTTTCGGTCCGTCCTGGACCGAATGCTGCTGGTGTCTACTCTATTTCCTGTTCATCTTGTCCTCTCCAATACTTTGGCGAAACTGGCCGTACACTGAATGACAGACTTAAAGAACACAAGAGAAGTGTTAAGTCTGCAGACACTAACAATGCTCTCTTCTGCCATGTGAGGAATTCTAATCATCCCATTGATTGGTCTTCCTCCAAAATAATCTTTCCTGCCTCTACTCTACACAGACGCCGTCTTGTTGAATCGGCTCTTATAAACAATGTACCCAACATGAACTTGAGTCCTGGCTTTGTTGCTGTGGACTCTTCCCTTTCACAGTATATACTCAAATGCTCTAATCTTTCTAACAAACGTGACTTAACATAAGCTTTCCCCCTTCCATTTCTTTCTTTCTCTTTCCTTTTCTTTCTCTCTTCTCCCTTTTTCTGTTCATTGTCTTCTCCTACGCTCCCTTGCTATCCTCTTCTTATTCCTATTACTATCTCCTTCGGTGGTTATAATAGGAGCTGCCTCGTATGGGCCAATAGGCCTGCTGCAGTTCTCATTACTACTATCCCCTACACCTGACTTTCCTCCTCAGCTCTCCCTTGCCTATTTATTGCCTGCCCCTACCTCCTCATCACAATCGACTTGAGAATGGTCCAGGACGGACCGAAACGTCATCGTCCCTTCAATTTCTAGTGTGTGGTCTGGTCAACAACACATATATACTGTACCTATAAATTGGCTGCCTGTTCCCCAACAATGAATTAAATTATCGATTTGTTTTGAGCAATATAACTTTTAAATTTGTGGTGTTAGGACAATAGAAGAATTAGGAGGTTGGTACTGTTATAGGAAGATGTGGAGTGCAAATGCTTTTACCATTTCAGGAGAGTGTTACAGTGGTATGGTTATTGGTGACACATGGTGAATTTAAAAAAAGGGTTTATGAGTGAATTTGTGAGTAAGAGAGGAAACCAAGGAATGTGAGCAGATAAAATATATTGTTTAATGTACTATCCTGTAAAAGTTCTTTATACCATTTATTTATGTTCAATACGTGAATTTTTATATTATAGGAGATGAGAAGACGAAGGACTGAAGTTACGGTTGAATTAAGAAAGAACAAGAGAGAAGAAACATTTTTGAAACGACGTAATGTACCTACAGTTGATTCTACAGGTAAGATACTATATATACAGTACTGTTTTTTGAATACATAAAGTTAAGGTACTGTTATTGTTCTTTATTTTCTGATCCATTTGCAATATGCATGAGCAGGGCAAGACTGTATTTTTGTTACACACAGAAATCACAATAGTGTGATGTATCAAATAAACAAATCCACAAGGATTTGTGGATGTGGTTTGGGGAATGCATCAAATGCATCACGCTATTGTGATTTCTGTGTGTAATGAAGTAAGGGCGAAGAGGTAGAACAGTTTATTGACGTAGCTCGAGTGCATGGGGGAATTGCATAAAACCCTGGTTTGTGTCTCGGAGAGACTGCAGGAGCCGTCGGTAAATCAGGATGATTTCCCGGTTGCAATTCTTTTAATCATGTCGTAGCTCAGTCGATTAAGGCAGCGTCTGGGATCCTCTCGGTCATAGGTTCGAACCCTCGTCACGGCCCTTGTGGATTTGTTCATGTATTTTTATTGTTTGAAGTTTTTAATTTACCCCACACAGTGGTAGATGAGCCTTTGTCATAATTTCTCAAGTTTTCATCATAATTTGGGCTGAAGGTACAAATAACTGTAACAAATTATAATCTTATTTAAAGTAAAATTAAATTCCAGTGATTACATTTTGTATTGTCCAGACGACTGCAAAATGTTTTAAAGAAAAATATATTTGACTATGGGACCAAAAGACATGGAAATACTGTATTAGTGTTGCCAAAAACTTTAGCACGAATGTTATAATCACTGTTGATTCGTGGTTGACCTGCTGAATTGAACCTGTTAGGGGTAAAAATGATCAGCCTTTGGCCACCTGAGAAACTTAATTGTATTTAAATTGGATATACTGTATAAATGCAGTTAATTACTTTGGAATTTTTATTTTTTTATATGCCGTTAAGACACTTAGTGTTTGGACATCTTGTGTCGGTGTTTGGCCAAGTACGGGAAAGACACTAATACTTGGCTACCAAAAAAAATTATTGGTGTTCAAATCTGGTTTACAAAATACTGTACTGCATGTTAATGCATTTATGGAAACTATGATATTTAGAGCAAGTGGTGAAGTTTATCTTTGATACCTTAATCGTGTACATTATGTAAATGTAATGTTTAATGAGCTATTAACCTAAATATTTTGGGTCCCCCTACTTTCTTGTTTCAGGTTTGCTCCTCGATCTCCTTCCCCAGGTTCGTCTGGTATTGTTTGGTGGGCCCAGGGGCCTCTCCATTTGCTCCCAGTTCAGAAATGTCTAAGGGTTTTGGCAGCTGGACGTGATAATACTTTAGATGTACTTGGGTCTTCTGGGGATTGCCATTCCACTTCGACAGTGGAGGTAGATGAACTGGTGCTCTCCACCGAGGATCTGCTGCCTTCTTCAAAGCTTTGTTTTTGTTGACCTCTCTCTTCCAGTTGGGTTGGAGAGCTTCATGCTCTCCTCTAGAAGTGGGTGTTTTGCTGTTAATATCCTGGGGTTGTTTTCTTTGCTTAGAGCCCTCTTCTTTCTTTCTGACTAAGAATAAGTCAGCTGGTTACTGAAGGGATCCTTTGTGGGTGCATCATTTACTATGTCTGGATGTGGCTGTTTTTCATTACCTCCATGATACCAGTGGTGCATGGAGGTATCGTCTGTGTGTGTGTCCTTGTTCCAGGGACCCATTTGTCTCGGGTTGTCTGCAATCATTAAGTTTAGCCATTCTCTGGTCTACCATTGGACCCATGATGTTCATTAATTTGTGGTGTTATCCAGTTTTTGGGCTTAGGGGGTTTTGATGATCCAACAGCGCTAATAGCTATTACTTGATGAACATTCTAGGTCTGTGCTGGGCAATGTGAGGCTTTGGGGTGGTTAAGTTGTTGTTAACTTAGCCCTTTCCTGGGTATAACTCCGCCCTTTCCTATGTATTACTTTCCATGTCTCTCCTCTGCCCCTGGTGAGTACCCATTTTGTATTTTCCCTATGGTGAAATAGCACCAAGAAGCCATGAATAGGAGTCCTCACATGAAAGTCAGCATTGAATGTAATGTAATGCTAATTTCAGTTTTTTTTTTTTTTTTTTTGTGGCTGTATGGGACCTTCTTTACTCCATTCAGAGGCTTTGGTTTTCCATTTTCCTGGGTATATAACTGATGTGTCAAGGTTGATGGAATCGAGGAGGATTGCTCAGTCCCCTGGTGGTTTGCAGTCACCTCATTATTCTCTCATTAGGTGGAACTAATGAGAGAATTGCTTCACCAGCAAGTGATTCGTGAATCTTGGGCCCTCGCTGTCCTGCTTTTATGCTTTATTTACCTTGTTGTTTGCATTTTTGGTTTGTCCACCTTTCTTGTAGCCTATTCTTGGTTAGGATGATACATGATCTACTTACTGTGAATGTTTAGAGGGGGGGGGGGGCCAGATTTTGGTTTTTAATCTCCGGTAGGCTTATATGACTCACAAGGGCCTGGTGTGGATTGAACTGGGTTTAACTTGCCAGGTAGCAATCACCAAGGAGCCACTAAGAATCCACCAGAGAGGGGCATTTTATTGCATTCAATGCTGAATTTCTAGAAGGGGAGTTCCCATGTGGCTCCCAGAAGCTAGTTCAGTATATACTGGTATAGTACCATCTACTAAGTTACATCAGCTATGGCATTATTTAGGCCTAATGGGGACCAATGGCAGAACCTGGCCCTCTCATAGAGGCGCAGGAAGCAGTGACATTTATTTTTGTCAAACTATGGGATAGTAACCAGAAAGTCTGCGAGTCAAAACAAACCACTGTTACCTTCAGTACAGACTGAAGCCTTAAAACCTGCTGAAAAAAATTCACCAATTTTGTAAACAAATTATCAAATTCTCTTGGAATGAGTGCGAGCTCATTTGCCCCACCACCTCCACTCGGTGGAACAGTAAATCAAAGGTCCTTAAATTGAGTAGATACTCTGTGGCGTTCTCTGGAATTGACATTGTGTCTGGTTCTCTGAAAACCTCATTTTGCACAAACACACTTTGGAATTGTTTATTTATCGTTTTGCACATTTCTTTTTCATTCTCGGTGAATCTGTTCTCCATTCTCCATCTTCGGATTTTATGTTTTACATGCAGCTTGCTTTTAATGAATTTATAGAAAAAAGCCTGGATCTGTTTTACATTTGTCCACTACTGTACTCCTTTCATGTTGTTCTTCCTGGTAAAGATTTTGGGGATCAGTGTCCCAATGACTCGGTCTCTAACCAGGCCTCCTGGTTGCTGGTTTGATCAACCAGGCTGTTAGATCTGGCTGCTCACAGTCTGACATACAAGTTACAGCCTGGTTGATCAGGTATCCTTTGAAGGTGCTTGTCTATTTCTCTTTTGAACACTGTAAAAGATTGGTCAGTTGTGCCCCGAATATGTAGAGAAAGTATTGAAAAGTCTTCTGCCTTTGATGTCGATCGAGTTCTCTCGGTGCGTCTATTGCACCTCTGCTTTTACATGGGGCAATTTTGAACATCCTGCCATGCTTTCTCATGTGGTGTGCACATTTGGAACCAGTCCTTCTAATATTTTCCAAGTGTAAATTATTATGTAATCTAACTTTCTCAAAGTTTCTTTCTGCTTCACTCTTCACTGCTGTGTATTTGTTTGTATTTTGTTTGTAGTAATATATTTAAGGGTTTGGCATTTTCTTATATTGTACCCATTGTCTTGTCTTTTTCTGTCTGGCCCTCTCACAATTTCTGTTCAACCAGTCTTGTTTTCTGGTTGTGCATCTGTGTTATGGTATAATTTTTGTTTTATTATGCCTTCATCGTATATTTCACAGAATTTGGCATACATCTGGTTTACTTCTTTACCTAGCAACAAGTCTTTCCAATCAAATTCATTAAAGAATTTGCTAAGATCCCATAGTGTCCTTTCCTGAAACCAAATTTATCAACTGTTTCAATTTCCCCATTCTCTTCTTGATTATAAAGCATTGAATGTTTTATTTTCAAGAGGATGTGATCACTCTTTCCCATGGGAAGAAGGTACTAAATGTCAAATACCTCCATCTCTTTCCTGATGAATATTAAATCCCACATTGATAGAACATCCCCCCTTCCCTTATTCTCATGCCATGCTTAAAGTGTTGATACATGAGTGTCTGCCTGTCCAAATGTCCTCAGTTTTTGCTTCATAAGCCTCCCAGTCTATTTCCAAGTTGAAGTCACTAAGTACTAATAATCATGATTTATCCTTATCTGCTCTTACTGTAATCTCTCTAATGATCATTTTAAAGCTGTCTAGTTTGTCATCCAAGTCCTCCCTTGTCCGTATGTTGCTTGCTGGTGGACTGTAGGCATTTGTGATTATCAGCTTATCCTGATTCCAAACCTGCAGTGCCATTTTGTTAACTTCTCATGAGTTGTCAATTATTAACCCACTTACCTTTCAAGTGTTCTTTCACCAGCACAACACCACCTCCACCTTTCCTAATTTTTCTGGCATGCCTCCAAATTGGGTAGGCCCTCCTGAATGTGACCTCATTTAAAATATTTTCAAGTTTCATCTCTGTTAGTGCAACCATATTTGACACCTTAAGATTAATCATATCGTATCAGTGCCAGAATTTTTTTTATCTCGCTCCATCTATGTTATATAACATTTTTAGGAACATGTTCTCTCTCCTTTTGTTGTTTACCTCCCCTCTTCCTCTAATGTTTTTGGTTTGTTTTTGTGTTTAATTTCCTAATTACACACAAATTTGCTGATGCAGAAGGCATCAGCAAAATAAATTGTGGCATTAAAAGTTTATTGACAACACTTGTATAAAGTACAGTATACGTCTGGTAGAATAAAAATGAAGAAACACTTGTATTGTCTCATTATTCCATGTACTGTACTAGAATATGAGTGACTCACTTATGCAACACCATACGTTTGTCCATACCAGATACAGGTGGCAGCTCAGATCCAGCGATGAATAAGAATACAGAATGTAAGTATTGAATGATTTAATAAAAAAAGTAATTTAGACCAGTTGGTCGTGTGTAATATTATTATGATGTAACAAGTCCAACACTCTGTTCGAGTGGACTGCTGTTTCAGATCAATGGGTGGACAGGATATAAATTGACTAGGTCAGGAATGTCAACTCAACAGCAGAAAACTCCAAATTTCCAGCCGAGCCCCAAACATAATGAAAAAGTAGCGAAAAACATAATTTCAGTACAGTATTGCTGATCTTGCACTGCAATGGATTTTCCACTACAGCAGATGGGTATAGTGTGAATTGATCTGTTTGAGCAGAGTTGATCTGTACTGGGCCTTCTGTACATCATGATACTAATTGATATTTTAATGTTGTCTAATTATATTTCTTAAGAACAAGCATTCAATATGAGTACACTGACATACTGGAAATTATTCCTGAATACTGTATTGTGTTAAAGGCATTTCTCACATACATGCAGAATCCATTCTTCATGCTACTGTAGTGATTAATACACACTGTGTAAGAATTAATCGAGTGCTGTACAGATTTTAAATATCTTTTGTTAATCAAATTTTGCACAGCTTATGTTAATGGTCCTGATCATACAGTATTACTTCAACAAATTTTATGAAGTTCACATATTTGAACTAATGTTACAGGCATATAATAGGATATAGATTAGGTTTGTATTTAGGAGTGCACGAATATACTGTGTATATCTTATTTATGCATGGTAAAGGTATTTCTGATTGTCTGCTCAATTTGATGTTCTTGGGGCCACACTCATGCAAAGTTAAATCTAGTTAAGATTGAGTGATTAGAATTTGAAACACAGACGGTGTTATATCTATTGCAATATTGACAATACACACTTCACCTAGTTTCACGCCACTCCGGGTGACCTTGTTCCATGGCTGGTGTGTGAAATTGGTTGGTTATTGTGTAGGAGGCTGTTGGTGCAGGCTTGTAGTCAATGGTTCTCTCCATACCCATAGGGGTGGGTGCTTTGTCAACAATGGTGGTGAACATTTTTTTAATCATAAGGGGAGTATTAAACAGCATACTGTATTCTCTTACCTACATTTCTGGTTTGCTCTCTTGCTAAAGCTTTAGCTTTAGCAAGAGAGCTTTGAGTCCTAGCTGCTGCTGGTCAAAGATCATCAGTTATAATACTGCATGCGTGTGTGTATTGTATGTATATATGTATGGTATGTATATATATGTATACATATATGTATGTCATACCTAATAGCCAGAATATACTACTTGGCCTAGTATGTAAGGTCTGACTTGCCTAACAGGCAGTGATTTGTGTTATTTTCAAATACAATATATTTCTTTTCAAATTGGTTTATTTGAATTAATCTTGTTAATCTTATTGTAATAAGAACACAAATTACTGACTTAGCTATGTTATGATTTTGTGTACATTAGTTTTTGGCCTTTTGGGATTTATAAATAAAAATGCAATATACTATTCGAGAGGATGCATTGTGTTGGGGTGTGTACGTCAGACTTTGAGTTGACCAGCCAGCTAGCATGCGGGACCCACCAAAAGGACCCACCAGACAGGCTTTTCGTTACATTCAACACTATATATATGTAAATATATATATCAGCACACAATAGAACTCAAAGCAACACATGTAAATTGGAGAGGTTTAGAATTTTGGAAAAAAAACACCATATGATTTATGGGAGAGAGTATGGGGTAACACAGTAAATGTGTGATCACTAGATTGTTTACGCATGGGTTAAACATACGTGTGTGTGTGTGTGTGTATGTAATTACCTAAGTGTAGTTACAGTATGAGAGCTACGCTCGTGGTGTCCCGTCTACCCAGCATTCTTTGTCATATAACGTTTTGAAACTACTGACGGTTTTGGCCTCCACCACCTTCTCGCCTAACTTGTTCCAACTGGCTACCACTCTATTTGCGAAAGTGAATTTTCTTATATTTCTTCGGCATCTTTGTTTAGTTAGTTTAAATCTATGACCTCTTGTTCTTGAAATTCCAGGTCCCGGAAAATCTTCCCTATCAATTTCATCAATTCCTGTTACTATTTTGTACGTAGTGATCATATCGTCTCTTTTTCTTCTGTCGTCTAGTTTTGGCATATTTAATGCCTCTAACCTCTCCTCGTAGCTCTTGCCCTTCAGTTCTGGGAGCCACTTAGTAGCATGTCTTTACACCTTTTCCAGTTTGTTGATGTGCTTCTTGAGATATGGGCACTACACAACTGCTGCATATTCTAGCTTTGGCCTAACAAAAGTTGTGAACAATTTCTTTAGTATTTTGCCATCCATGTATTTAAAAGCAATTCTGAAGTTAGAAAGCGTAGCATAGGCTCCTCGCACAACGTTCTTTATGTGGTCCTCAGGTTCTAGTTTTCTATCTAGAACCACCCCTAGATCTCTCTCTCTCTATCAGAATTCTTTAAAGGTTTCTCACATAATTTATAGGTTGTGTGAGGTCTATGTTCTCTTATTTCATATTCCATAACATGACATTTATTCACATTATATTCCATTTGCCAAGTAGTGCTCATACACTTTTGTCCAGGTCTTCTTGAAGGGCCTGACAATCATATAAGTTTCTTATCCTTCCTATTATATTAGTATCATCAGCAAATATGTTCTTATAATTCTGTATTCCATCTGGTAGATCATTTATGTAGACAATGAACATCACCAGTGCAAGAACTGAACCCTGTGGTACTTCACTTGTGACATTTCTCCAGTCCGATACATTGCCTCTGATTACTGCTCTCATTTTTCTATCAATCAAAAAAATTTTCATCCAGGTTAGAAGCTTACCCCTTCCTTACCTTACCCCTCCAATATTTTCCAGTTTCCAGAACAACCTCTTATGTGGCACTCTGTTGAAAGCCTTTTTTAGGTCCGGATAGATGCAGTCAACCCAACCATCTCTTTCCTGTAAAATCTCTGTGGCTCGATCATTGAAACTGAGTAAATTCGATACGCAGGATCTTCTAGATCGAAAACCATACTGTCTGTCTGATATTATATAATTTCTCTGCAGGTGTTCTACCCATTTAGTTCTTATTATTTTTTCCAATATTTTGACTATTACACTTGTCAGTTATACAGGTCGATAATTGAGGGGGTCTTACCTGCTGCCATTTTTGTAGATTGGAACTATGTTAGCCTTTTTCCACACATCTGCTATGACTCCTGTACACAAGGATGTCTGAAAAATCAGCTGAAGTGGAATGCTGAGCTCAGGTGCACATTCTATCAGAACCCATGGTGAAACTCCATCTAGGCTAACTGCTTTTTTCTTACTAGGCTCCAAGAGCATTTGTTTCACTTTGTCTCTAGATACCTCTATGTGCTCTATGCTGTTCTCTGGAATTCTTATTGTGTCTGGTTCTCTGAGGATCTCATTTTGTACAAACACACTTTGGAACTTTTTGTTTAATGTTTCACATATTTCCTTTTCATTTTCCATGTATCTGTTCTCCATTTTCTAATTGAACATTATCCTTTACCTGCAGCTTGCTTTTAATGAATTTATAGAATAGGCCTGGATCTAATTTACATTTGTCTGCTATACCATTCTCAAAGTTCCTCTCTGCCTCTCTCCTTGCTGACGTGTAGTTGTTTCTTGCATCTTTGTATTGCTGGTGTGTTTAGGGGTTTGGCCTCTTCCTATAATGATTCCATGCTTGTGTGTTTGGGGGTTTGGCCTCTTCCTATAATGATTCCATGCTTGTGTCTTTTGATCTCTGGCCCTCTCGCAATTTCTGTTGAACCAACCCTGTTTTCTAGGTCTGCATCTCTGTTTTGGTATGAATGCTTGTGTGTCTTCATCGTATATTTCGCAAGATTTGGCATACGTCTCATTTACTTTCTTGCCTAGCAACAAGTCTGTCCAATTATACCCATGAAAAAAATTTGTAAGTTCCTCATAGCGTCCTCTCTTGAAATTGAGTTTAACAACTGTTTCAGTGTCTCCATTCTCTACTAGATTATATTGCATAGTATATTTAATGTCCAAGAGGACATTATCACTCTTTCCCAAGGGAGGAAGGTACTGGATATCAAATACCCCTTTTTTTTTTCCTGGTGAATACTTGATCCAGTACTGACGGAACATCCCCTTCCCTCATTCTTGTGGCCTGCTTGACATGTTGATACATGAATGTCTCCAAGATGAGGTTTACAAATCTGCCTGTCCAAATGTCCTCTGTTCTTGCCTCGTAGGCCTTCCAGTCAATTGTCTTAAAGTTGAAGTCCCCAGTACCAACAATCGGGATTTATCTTTGTCAGCTCTTACCATAATCTCTCATGACCATTATGAGGCCCTCTCGTTTGTCATCCAGTTCTTCCTTTGTCCCATGTGTTTCTTGCTGGTGGTCTGTAGGCATTTAAAGGTATCAGCTTATAACCTTGATTCCAGACCTGCAATGCTATTATGTCAATATCTCGAGGGTTTTCAATTATTAACTCTCCTACTTTCAGGTGTTCTTTCACCAGCACAGCCACTCCTCCTACCTTCCTAGTTTTCCTGTCACGTCTCCAAACTGAGTAGCCTCTTGGGAATACAACCTCATTTAAAATAATTTATTAAAGTTTAGTCTGTTAAAGTGACAATAACTTAACGTCTCTGTTAATGCGACGTGTGTGTGTGTGTGTGTGTGTGTGTGTGTGTGTGTGTGTGTACTCACCTAATTGTACTCACCTAATTGTGCTTGCGGGGGTTGAGCTCTGGCTCTTTGGTCCCGCCTCTCAACTGTCAATCAACTGGTGTACAGATTCTTGAGCCTACTGGGCTCTATCATATCTACATTTGAAACTGTGTATGGAGTCAGCCTCCACCACATCACTTCCTAATGCATTCCATTTACTAACTACTCTGACACTGAAAAAGTTCTTTCTAACGTCTCTGTGGCTCATTTGGGTACTCAGCTTCCACCTGTGTCCCCTTGTTCGCGTCCCACCAGTGTTGAATAGTTCATCCTTGTTTACCCGGTCGATTCCCCTGAGGATTTTGTAGGTTGTGATCATGTCCCCCCTTACTCTTCTGTCTTCCAGTGTCGTAAGATGCATTTCCCGCAGCCTTTCCTCATAACTCATGCCTCTTAGTTCTGGGACTAGTCTAGTAGCATACCTTTGTGTATGTGTGTGTTTGAGAGTGAGAGAGATTGAGTGAGAGTGAGTGATTGTGAGTGAGAGTGAGAGAGATTGAGAGAGAGTGAGAGAGTGAGTATAACCAATTGATGACCCTGTCATCAGCCTGAGAAAAATGAGGCTATAAGAAATAAGCTGTTGATGTAAAAAAAGAGAGAGAGAGATTGGCCATACAGTGTTAAATAATATACACACTGTATATCTGGTTTTATTTCATGTAATATTTCTCAACGGGACAGAAGTATTTTCAGTATTTCTTTCTTTCAGATGATGAAGATGTTGACAAGCAACTTACAGCAGATAATTTGGCATTAATTGTTGCTAATGCAGCAAGTGAGGACCAGGCAGTTCAACTTGCAGCAGTCCAGGCAGCCCGTAAACTCTTGTCATCTGATAGAAACCCACCCATAGATGATCTGATCCAGTCTGGCATTCTTCCTATACTTGTTAAATGTCTAGAAGGCACAGACCAGTAAGTAGAAGGAGGTTTGTTTTGAGCAAGTAACAGATGTGATGTTAAGAGTCTTTAAAACGGTTTAACGAATAACTTCCAATATTAATACGGTAATGTCTGGCAGGCGATATGATGTATTATATGTATTATTTTTTTCCCAGTTCACAGTAGAGAAAAACATTTTTGCTCTTCCTCCTGTTCATTTTGGATCATCATCATCATAATTTTTATTATTATTATTGCACAATGAAATTACATTAACATGATGTATCAACAAGAAAATTAGTCGTAGCCTTGAGGAGGATTCGAACCGGCTCACTTGGTACTCCCAAGCCAAGTATTTCTTTATTATTACTCCCAAGTATTACTCCTAAACCCTAGATCACTACACCATGACACGGTCAAAAACCATGCAACCTGGGATTCAGCTGTTTTGGGCTCTGGTTGGAAGCCCTCAGGACTCCTAGTGGCTTCAGCTGAATTCCAGGTTGCATTACCTTTGACCGTGTCATAGTGTACTGGTGTAGGGCACTAGCCTGGGGGTACCTACCCAAATGAATGCCTACCTAAATGAATAGGTACTAGGGGGTACCTACCCAGGATGAACTAGAAAAAAACAGGAAGAACCAAGATACATGACAGAATGTGGGATGTGCATGATTTGTAAAAAAAAAAAAATTAACTGAAGTTATGCAGAATTATTGTCACACTATAAACTCAATACTGTAATGGAATGTAATGAATTTGTTACTTGTTACCATGACAGACTGATGTGGGGAGAAAACCCAGTGAAACTTATAAGAGACATACTTAACATGGGGACATAGACTAGCCTTTCCTGAGAAATTACCAGCTGCTACTAACCTAAATACTGGGTGGAGCGCTCTCAGAGTTGCTGAGATTTGTCTTGTTGTCACTGTGGTCAGCTTTGTTTTGCTCTATCTTTCTGGCGGCTTTTCTTGGCCAGAGTAATCTATAGCATCCTTTGCTCCCTGCACCAGTATAAAGGGGGGAGGTGGGGGGCTTTTAATGACTCGCAAGGGCCGGTGAGGAGCTAATTAGGTGGGTTGTAATGGGGAGCCACGAGGGCCCTCCGGAAAGAGGCATTTCATTAATTTGAATGCTTTTTTTTTTTTTATCAGTGTGACTTGATATTCAGTGCATTTTTATATTATATTGTGGGTCCATGTTTTGCTAAAATGTTTTTATTTTTTATTTTTTATTTTTGTTCCAAATTTATTTGATATATCTTATATGAATGTACTTGATTGCATTTTATGTAAATTCTGGGCAAATCATTCATTTTTACATAATTAAATTAATGTTTTTTGATTGTATTATTTTCCCCTTAATTATGAAGCAGATGTATAATTTGAATAGTATGTCTTCCCCGGACAGCCCGTCGCTGCAGTTTGAAGCGGCTTGGGCCCTGACCAACATTGCCTCTGGTACATCCAGGCAAACTCAGGCAGTGGTCCAAGCCGGTGCTGTTCCTCTCTTCCTGAAACTTCTACACTCGTCAAGTCAAAATGTGTGTGAACAAGCCGTCTGGGCATTAGGTAAGCATTTGATGTACAGTATAGTAATGACTTGTAGGATCACTTCTACTTCTTCATGGTAAGAGCAATGTAAGTACTGGTAATAGCACCGGTAATGTTTTGTCAGTAAATTATTATGCCATCGTTATTTGCTTTTCAAGTTCCCATGTGAGCACAAGGAATGCAAATTTATGCCTATTATTCTTGGAATTTTAGGAAGATGACTTGGTTCTTTACTGAAATATTTATATATTTTACTGATACAGTATATCTTTCATTATTACTTTACTGGCAATAATGTTTGTGCTATTGTAATTGGCCTCATGTAAACTACAGTGCTTTGAGGAAATTCTAAGATGGCAAGGGCTTTCATAACCAAGTATTAAAATACAGTTTTCTAAATGAAATATTAATATTTTTCTCTTCCTCTCTTTAATAGTCGATTTGTCTGCATACCTTTGGAGGTACAGTATACAGTATCTGGCATTATATAAACATGTTAACTTGCAGGAGATTACAAGCTAAAGTTTCCAAGCATTTGTATAAATTTCAAGACATTCTTTGAGGATACACAAAGCAATATATTTTCTTTGTGTACTTCTCAATATATATTTCTTTGTAGAAATGCATTGAGAAAATTGTTCTCAGTGATATATATCACTAACATGATATACATCAGTGAGAAAATCAATTGGAGCACTGAGGTGAGGTGACTCCAACCAGAGATCAGCTGGTTTTTCAGCTGATCTCAGCTGATCCCAGCCACTCATCTTACCCCCTGCACCATGACATAGTATAAGTTACACAACCTGGGAGTTCACTGAATCCACAGGAAGTCTGGAGGCTTCTACTGAAGCCCCTTCAAGTTTTACATATAACTCCCCCCCCCCCCCCCATGCACTCTGGTGTAAGTAAAGTAGCTAATCAACCATATGCTCCAGCTTCAGACACACAAAGAAATCACACTAATATGATATATATTAATAAAAAAAATATCTAGTCATTGGTGCATGCTTTTCATTCATTGTTTTTTTTTTACATTTTCATCTCTAATTCCACTGATATGATGCATGCCCCTGTTTAAGTTATGCCTCTGAATCAATGCAAGAGGAGAATTATCATTTATTAAATACCATTAAAGGTCAGATAGTCTTGAACCCTCTCGTCTTTAGGGCCGACGAAAAAATTTTATATACAGTATTTTGTGCCAAAAAAAGTGTTATTTTTTAGGATTTTCTGGCTGGCATCATGACTGGACAGTGAAAGTGTTAATACATTTGGCCAGGAGGGTATTATAGTTATACTTTATCTGCGCTCCTAGTACACACACACACATGTAATGGCTATTGGCATTCATACACTAACCTCTCACTACCACCTTTCTTTTATGATGATGATTACCATCATCATCATTATCATCTCTTACAATCACCCTTCCCTCACCAGATATTTGATTTAATCATACAGTAATGCAATATTTAATATACTTCCCCAGGTAATATTATTGGTGATGGGCCACAGCTGAGGGATTATGTCATCTCCTTGGGTGTCGTTCAGCCGCTGCTTAGCTTCATTAACCCAGAGATACCCATTGGATTTTTGCGGAATGTGACGTGGGTTGTTGTTAATCTATGCCGTAACAAAGAACCGCCTCCACCTCAGCAGACTATAAAGGAGATACTACCAGCTCTTAATATATTGATACACCACCAAGACACCTCAGTGAGTCTGAGAATAGTTTTTAATGCAGTAATTAAATTTTTGTGAAGTAATAATTAATTGCAAAGCAGTTCCAAAATGCCAGATTGCTGTATTGGATTATCTAAATATTCATTGCTTGACATTTCCTTGAAACCATAATTTTTGTTTTAATTTTAAATGTACAGTAGTGTCAAATCTGAATTACAATGAATTGTATTCTTTTGCAACTTTGGTAAATATTAAAATGAAGAACTCTCAGGAAATTATATCATTACATTCAATAAAGATTATCAATTGTTCTATTTAAGTCAAGCAGAGTTATTCGTTATTTATAATGCTCTTAGACACATGCACTGGGGACAGCAGACACCAGCTACTTAATTGTACACTTTCTGCTTAACCCAACACTTCTCCTTCTGACTTGTTACTTCATATTAATGCTAGATCTTCAATACATTGAGTTGAGGGTCATCAGATGCTCCAATAATCAGGTCATATATGATCTACTCAGGACTTGTAGTGCCCTCCAGGCTCTCATTACTTTTATATATGTTGGGGGGCAAGCATGATGTAGTCTTGTGGTCCCATCACATATCTGGGTGAGAGAGAGAGAGTGGGGAGTCTGAGTCACCACTGAGAGCACTAGCACACTTTAGTATAAAATAGATCAAAGACTGTACTTTTTACCTCTATGTAATACCGCCCTCACAACTATTGGGTATGAGAAGCCGGTTAACTTCACTTTTAGTTGTATTGTCGACCCAAAACCTTGGGAATGTTGTCGTAGCACAGGTGGTGTTCCAATTTGTTAGTGCTCAGTTTACAGTGTGGTGCATCAATTAACATGTCTACAGGCTTCTCCAGTAGATGTGTGAATTGTTTTGTTTTGTTTTGTTTATTTGTAATTGGTTTTGGAAAGCTATTTACTATGTATACTGAACATTAATTACTACCTACTTCATCAGATTCTGGTGGACACAGTTTGGGCACTCAGCTACCTGACTGATGGTGGTAATGTAAATATTCAATTGGTTATAGACAGTGGTGTAGTACCCAAGCTTATACCACTTCTTTCTCATAAGGAAGTTAAAGTAAGTTTGTTATTTTTAATCTCTACAAATATAATGACAAACTGTATGGTACATATTAGATGCATAATTTATATTACAACATAGTCTTGACTCATGAAAAAAAAACTACATTTTACAAATTTTTAAAACCCGATAGTTAATTGATGATATTGCATAAAGAAATCACATTAAGTATTAATGTATCGATGAGCAAATCAGTAGAAGCTATGAGGATTTGAACTTATGCTCTAGGTAGGTGGATGATATTGTCAAAATGAGTATAATGAATGTAAGACATTGAGTGTTTTAACTTTACAGGTGCAAACAGCAGCGTTAAGAGCTGTGGGTAATATTGTAACTGGTACAGATGATCAGACGCAAGTAGTCCTCAACTGTGGCGCATTATTTCACTTCCCTACTCTCCTCACACATCAAAAGGAAAAAATCAACAAGGTTAGTGATTAATTCTCAAAGAGTAAACTGCTCACATGCTTAGAAAAATATTTTGTTTAGATTTATTTCCTAATCAATCTTAAAACATAAATTTCGCCTTCTCTTTCCACCAAGTATTTTTCTTTCTCAGTCTAGCTTTAACAAACTATTTTGGTCCATACCCTACTCACTACATACGGTTTATCACTAAATGCAAGCACTGTACAGCATTGTTAAATGTTGGTAATATTAGGGCCAATTTTTGGGCACCTAAAGTATATATTCCCATTTAAGAAAATGATTTAACTTACTGCACTGTATGTAATAAAACAATAGTGTTATAAATAAAAAAGTACTTGTACAATAATTTCTGTTTTTTACACAAAAAACAAAAAGTTTCACTTTCCTCTCTTTTGAAATACTCTATAGCCTTTTTATTCAGTAAAATGTCAATCGTGCCAGGCTTTCCTTCACTATCGGACCTTCCCTTCATGCTGGCTCTTCCTTTCTTCCTGGGCCTTCCTTCTTAGCCACATCTCTACCAGAAAAAGAAACGTTTCATTACATTGAACGCCGGGTTTTTCTGTGGTGATATGGTACCAAAACAGCCACCTTAAGTGCCCTCTCGTAAATCCGGTGTTGAATATAATTAAATGCCTCTTTCTGGTGTCTCTTTCGGATCCTCTCTTCCCCATTTAGGGGGTTTGGTTTTTTCATCTTCCTGGCTAAATGACAGGTTCAAGGATAGGGGATTGAGGAGGAAGGCGTGCATTCTCCTGGTGGTTCACAAGTGGACCTAGAGAGAGAACGGCTTCTTGACCAGGTGATTCTCTCATCTCGGTGCTTTGCCGACTCATTTTCTAGGCTTTGTTTATCTTGCAGTTTGTATTTTTGGTTAGGGTGATCTAGGAGACCCTGCTGCTTGCTCCTCTTGAGAGGGGGCTAGATTTTGGCCTTTAGTCCCAGGAAGACTTTTTATGGCTTGCATGGTCCTGGCATTGATTGAATTGGGTGGTGCTTGCCATGTAGCAAGCACCAAGGATCCACCAAGGACCTACCAGAAAGAGGCATTTCATTACACCTAATGCTATTTTTTTAAACAATATTTCTTGATACTTTTAAGAGGGCTGCCAGGAGAGCTCGAATATAAGATGGTAGTGCTCCTTCTCCATGTAATCCTATAGCACCTCAGCTTCAACTTTTCCTTCCTCCCTCAAGGTACACCACTGTACTTGCCTCCAAATCTTTCTAAGGGCATATATGGAGGATCACCTGACCTCTTCATGAGTACATGTGCAGTTTTAATATTATTTTGTGCAATGTGTACCTGTACAATATTGTGATGTCTTTAATAATTTTTGGTATTAGTGAACATGTATTGTGATTTATTTTTTGGACAAGAAATTAATATTTTGTTGGGAGCAGAAGGGTACATGCAATAATCTTAACAAATCATTTTTTTGGGTTCAGATATGGTCAGAAAGTGGAATGGTGACAATTGTGTCATTTTTAACTAAGTTCCACAATGCACAGAAAATTTCCATGTTACATTAGTACATGGTAATTGTAAATTTTTAATATTCTTCTGTTATTTTGAATTTAAACTAACTTCATATTTTGTCTATTTATATTCAGGAAGCAGTTTGGTTCCTGAGTAATATCACAGCAGGTAACAAACAACAAGTACAGGCAGTCATTGATGCAGGTCTCATACCAATGATAATAACGCAGCTAACGAAAGGAGAGTTTCAAACTCAAAAGGAGGCGGCGTGGGCCATCAGTAACCTCACTATTTCAGGCAGTAAACAGCAGGTAAGCACATCAACAAAATTTCACTCTTCTAAAAGAATTGTACCATCTGCATACAGGAAGTTTGATAATACTCTAGTTACTCATATTAGGGTAAGGGTGCCGATCTCCAGGTGGTCAGTTATTGTTGGATATTAGGGGTTTAAATAAATTTTCATTTCCTGCATCTTCAGTAAAAGGACACCAGAAAATCACCATAGCATTTTGCATATTTCCTCCAATAGCATATGTAAATACTATATAGTAGATTCTCATAAATGAACATTTAGGAAAATATTTGTGACTTAATATTTTTTGACATCCAGGTGCATGTGTCTTCCCCTGACTAACAGTGGGAAGAAAGGGGTAGGAAAGGAGAGAATTTGAGAACGTCCCTCTGGAAAGGGACGTTTCAATATATGTATTTAGCACAATTTCTGGAGGGTCCTCATAGTTGCTCCACAGAACTTCCATCTCATGGCACCTCAAATAAGGAACCAACTTGAGAAGTAAAAGGTGTGACTTGTGTACATTAATTATGCTACACAAAGGGCACACCTAGCAATGAGCACCACTCTGAGAAAAGAAAGCAAGCATGTGGCCACTGTGCATGCCTCAAGGAGAGCAGGCCAAATGACCATCTCAAGAACCAAACGATGAGTATAAAGCAGCAAGGGTAGGGTCTAAGACTGCACAGCATATTGACATATAGTATGTCATGAAGAAAAGTAGTGGGAAAAGTGAATCATCCAGCCATAAAAATATAGAAAACAGGAAATCATTAGGGTATGATGAAGAAAAGTAAAGATACTTTAAAGAAAAACCCTCCCCCTCCTTAGAAAATGGTATTTACAGAAGCAGAACTGAAGTTGAAAGAAAGACCCCATGATGTACCCATTAAAACAATGTTCCCACCCCATAGAGGGAACAACACATGAGCTGTTCCATGCTGTATGTACATCATGCTGTACATCACGCTGTACATCACGTTAATGTGATTACTTCATGTTATTAATCATATTGTGTGATGCATTCCTGATCACTTGGGCCTTTCTATATCATTGTATTTGAATGTGTGATGGGAGGTTTGTATTCACCACTTCCTCAAACTAGTCCATTTCACTTTCAAAATTCCCCTCTTACCCCTCACATTGAAGAAATGCACAACACCTTTCATGGCTTTTCTTCCCTAAAATGATATAGATGTGCTGTACATATTCCAGGACCACAGTGTTTAAAGCGAGATATCATGTAATAAAATTATAGTTTATATCTAGTTGTTGCCTAATTGACACTTTGTTAACTAGAGGTTAATGTGATGATACAAGTGTGTACATGAGAACACATGCATATGTGTGCCTACCTGCATTATACATAATTGCACCACATGATGTAAAGAGAGGAGCCTCATACTCCTTGGATGATTAAAAAGAGCATCCGAGTATGATGAGAATTGCGATTGCAAAAAATAATAATAAAGCTTTTCAATGACAATAATATAGTTGGAGATATGATGAACTGGCACAAAACTCTAAGGGATTCTGATTATTTACTCTGCTGTTTGATATACCTCAGCTATATGTAATGAATGAAAGTGAGAGTGAGTGGTAAGAGAGGGTCACTGACTTCACTGGATCTGTGACTGATAATGGAGTGCAGTTGAGGTTGTGTGCTGGCTGGTCTAGTGCCTTGACAACAACCGATGATTACAAAGTTATGACCCTGCATGAATGGATGAGTGTTAGTTTTGCAGTAGCTTGAATTCATCTACTATTCTAAGTGTTTTTTTTTTCCTAGTTTTATGTTAATAGGTTCAAGGTATTTTAAGTGTCGTAGTATTAGGTGCAAGTCAATAACTAAGAATCCCGAGGAGGCTGCCAAGGTGTGGTTTGATGCTCGGGTTGTGTTTCGAACCCTTGATGCTCAACCTTTTGCCTTCTGATCTCCAAGTTACACCAAATGTTAGATATTACTTTAACTGTTTAACAATAAGGTGATGTACATGCAGTAGACACCAGCTATTGTACTGTATCTTTAGTTAATAAGCTGCCATTTATTTGGTTATAGAGTACTATGTACAGTACACCATAGTTTAGAAATACACAGCACCTTACATTTAAATCCTTAGCTTATTTTATGGAATATGTTCATTTAAACATGAAATGAAGGGATACAGACACTAGTGAAAATACTGTATTGTAGTTGTGTAATGCTGCTCGGCATGTAGTGAACAGCCATTACTGTACTGTTGGGGTTGGTGATCATGATCAATGCCTTATAAACAGTTTGTCCTCCCTGCTGTTTGAAAGAAAACAGTAGCATTTTTTTCACCTACAACTGTCTCCTTTTCTGGCAAAGAACTAGTCGACAGGCTTCCAGAGGGGCCCTTTGGTTATTGATGCTTGATCGACTTGGGCGGGGTGCATCATTTGTTGTCTGGTGACGACGGTTTATCTTTACCTGCATGCCACTGGCTCAGCTTCAGTGGATGCTTGTTTCTCTGTGGGAAGGCTTGTATTTCTCAGGTTGTTCGCAGTGTTGTTAAGTGTAGCCAGCCTGTGGTCTTCCCCGGGGCCACAATTGCACGTACATTGCACTTATGGCAGTGTTTACTAAGATGTATGCATTGGGCAGATTCAGGCTCAGGGGAAAGGGGGGGGGGGTGTTTGGTCTATCAGGGGTCATGACAGCCAGGTATTTAGTCAATGTCCCTGGTCTTCATTGATCGTGTGTTGCCTCTGGGTCATGTTTTGCTGCTGTTCGTTTCTACTTCAAGTTAGTCCCTGCGGCCTCTCCACCTCTTAGGTAAATCCTTCAGTTTTTCTGTGGTTATTTAGCTACAAGGAGCCATCATGGGGCTTTCCCCAGAAACCCAGTGTTGAATGTAATGAAATGGCTCTTTCTGGTAGAGCCTCAGTGACTCCCTGTCTTCTTCCCTTCCAAGTTTGTCAGATTGTTAGGGGTGTTTTATCTACTCCAGAACTGAGTTGTGAGCTGATGGAGGACTAAGCTTTGGGCCACCTGGTCACAGTGTTCGGTACTGTACTAACGAGTATCCTCCTAAAAGCTATCCTCCTCTACAGAAGCACTGTTGTGAGTTATCTTGGGGAGCTGCTGAGGGGGCCCTCCAAGATATCAAGGGTTGAGTGCAATGAAATACAGTACTGTTATTTGGTGGACCACTCAGTAATGTACCTCTCACACTAGCCTCGTTCCTTTCTTTCCCTCGGGAATTGTGGGGTGGGGGGTAGGGGGTGGGGCAGTGGTTGTTTTAGTTCGGATGACTTGTGAATAACATAACTGGGATGTCATCTAATGGCAACCAGTCGTTTGGTGTTTACCCTGCGTCAATGATTGCTAGCCTTGTACCGCTCAAGAGTTATTAATTTCATTGCATACAGTTGTTTTGAAGTGCTCATACTTCAGGTATTTGTTTTCCTTGATTATCTTGTATCACCAAGTCTCCCTCACCCCCGTGAAGAGCCATAATCTTCTCGTGGGCTCTTTGCTTTTTATGGTGGGTGCCAGAGGCTTGGTGCTCTGCTCTATGGCTTGGGAGCCCCAGTACTATAGCATGGAAAGCTACTGAGAGGCCCACCGTTCAACACTTGTTTTTGTTACTTCTTGTGTAACGGGGGGTGGGGGAAATAGCTCTATCTTGTCCATTATTCCACCCCCCAGTTAACTAACGAGGACCGGGGGAAACAGCTCTCTCTTCTGTATGTTATCCCGTCCCCAGTTAGCTAACTATTCTAGAGCACTCCCAGAGTTCCTAAGGCAACCTCTCTCGTTCAACACCTTGTAACCTAGGTATTTGACTACCTCGGTGCTAAGACTACAAGGCGTCGTAACTTGGTCAGTTACCCGAAACTCCAGAGAGAACTCTAGAATACAGAATCTTTACCACAAACGTATAAGAGAAAACGAAAGGAAAGAAATGAATAGTGAAGTAATTAGTGAGGGTTTGGGGTGAGGGGTAGAGAGGTGGGAGGGGCGAGGAGGGTCATTAGTTGAAAGTGAGAGTTTAGAGAGGGGTGGAGGGAGAGGAATAGCTAGGTAGAAGTAGAAGAGTAGATAGAAGTAGAAGAGTAGATAGTAGAAGACGAAATGCTGCCACCATCCATTCTAGATCATCACATACAAGACAAGGAATGGAACTTGTCTGTATCACAATATTCTCAAAAGATGTTATTACCATGTATCAACTCCAAACATGTACTCATTAATATCATGAAACCAGTAACCACAGAGGCTTTCTCACCTCAACTCAAAGCTCTAGGGAACAAAGTTAAACACAATTTAAATAATAAATTCATAATTATAATTCACATGAAGTATCATAATTTAGCAATTCAATTAAAATGTTCCAGTTTAATATGCAAAGTGAGTCATCATCCAAGAATTCGAGAACCCTACAACTTGACTGCCCCTGATCATCACACAACATATGTAAACACGACCAAGTCACCTTACTGCTCAACTCACCAAGTGTCTCTGCCTATAGCTGGATAGAGAGGGGGGGGGGTCTGTAGTTGACGGAGACTCCCGCCCTGCCGGCCGACAGCCTCCCTGCTAGGGCCGTCTGCTCTGCTCTGCTGGCTGGTCTCCTGTTGCTTAATGCTCAAATGCTCTCCGAGTATTTATTGGGGAACCTAGTAGCTAACTCCGCCCACAAGTAGATAGCCTCCGGCTTTCTACCAAGCCACTCCTTAAACGTCGGCCTGTTTGAAGGCTAACAGGCTACAATTATACGATTAGCGGAAGCAAGGTGAAATTCTCATGATCTGACCTCAGGTCACTTGAGGTCATTAACGCTTTGAGGTGTGACTTTCCGGTGGACAAACTGGCGCCTTCTCTAATCCCTGTCTGTGACTCATGTACTCTATGTATGTATTAAACTAAACCAAACACTTTTACAGTGTTACACTTGGTGGCTGCATGAAAACTTCCAAGTTGATGGGGGAGAGTTAACTAGCTGGTTCTCTATGTGGAAAGTCTGAGAATGCAGAAAAAATGAAGATCCAGATAATGAGATTCACAACAAATAAGTTGATTAGCTGTTTACAGGCTTGTTTATATAATTATTTTTACTATTCATGGAATGATTGTTTGTTTATCATTGATTTTTGAGAATTCAACAATTACTTAGCACAAGAGCTAGAAAATCTACCCTCATTGACATTTTCACTAGTTTCTTTAATAACCAAACTGTTGTTATATTTTTGATGGATGAAGATACTGAAGCTATTCATGAACAAAATATGCTTAATGGTTACTGTACTTACAAAGAATGCCTACCATCACAACAAGTGCTGTATATACAAGTATAACCTGCTTTATAATTTCAGGTGGCCTATCTCGTGAGTGAAGGCGTGATTCCGCCCTTCTGCAACTTGTTGACTTGTAAGGATACTCAGGTCATTCAGGTGGTACTTGATGGTATCTCCAACATTCTAAGTCGAGCAGGTGAAGATGTGGAAATGGTGGCCAATATGATAGAAGAGTGTGGTGGTAAGCTTTCTCGTGCTGGGGAGATGATCTCGGTTATCTTTTCATGAAATTATTGTAATACTGTGAAAAATATTCTTAGTTCATAGTAATGATAGTTCATATCTGTTGCAGGTCTAGACAAGATTGAGTTCCTCCAGAACCATGAAAATGTAGAGATATACAAGTTGGCATATAGTATTATTGAAAGATATTTCTCGGAAGAAGTGAGTATTAAAAGATTCTGAAAATCATTTACTTTGCAGCTCCCTTGTTATGCATTAATCTAATATTACAAAGTTTTGTCATTTTTTCTCCTCTCTCTATGTTGAATTCACCCTTATATTGAATTTAATTCATTATTCATCTAGTCTCATTTTTCAAGTTTAAGTTGTCATGTAATTTGTATCCTGCATGTCACTGGTTTGTCATTCATTCTCTCATTCTCCCCCTCTCTCTCTCTCTCATTTGTTTTTTCTGTGGTGGCCTCCTCAGTAGCTCCCCAGAGTTTACAACAAGGCTGGCCACAATTGTCATGCTCCTGACTCATTCTGGGCCTACCACAATTTACGACCAGACTCTGGCTGCTTCAGAGAGGCGAGAGGAATGTGTGGAGATCAAAGATCAACTCTCAGCCAAGGCAAACCATTTTATCCAGGATATCTTGATGGACATGACAATTGTCTAAGTTTCTTATCTTTTCTAGTAGCTTGGCATCAGCAGCAAACATGTTCATATAATTCTGTATTCCTTCTGGTAGATCGTTTATATAATTATATAAACAATGAACATTACTGGTGCTAGAACTGATCCCTGTGGTACTCCACTAGTAACATTTCTCCAGTCATACATTTCATCCATGTTAGAAGTCTCCATGTCTATGTGTGTGCGTGTGTGTAGGGGGTGAGGGTCAAACATATGTCCTCATGTGTATGTTTGAGTACCACAGGGTAATGTGGTAGGAAGTTGAATAGAGATGCCTCTCTAAATAACCTTAGTGCATATAATCACTACAGTATCTAGAATATTGTATAAAATTGTATTGTCTTTGTTAGCTTGAAGTTTCTGGTTTTATGTGATCATGTTATTATTTACAATATGCAGTAACACTTTTTTTTACTTGCAGGATGCCGAGGACCAAAATTTAGTACCGGAATCAACCGAGACAGAATATGCATTTGACAATAACAGTACTAGTGAGGGAGGCTTTCGCTTTTAGTGACTGTTGGCAACTAGGTATATCTAATTTCAAAAATTTCAGTGAATTTAGTAATTATGAGTAGTAGGTAATGCCTAAATATAGTTGTATTTTTTCATATTGGTAATAGGAAAATATGGTACATTATATTGCATTAACACCTACATCTCATAATGGCAAATTTACACATCATAATTAAAACTTACGAATCTTCGCTGTTAATATTTACATACAGATCCAGATTTCCGATAAGCTGAATTTTAAACCAGAATAATTTTTCAGTAATATATTACTTATGTATAAGACTCTTGTGGAACTGAACCTCAAAATATTGAGCGTTACAAAAACTTTACAATCTTTTAAATTCATCATGCACTCGTGTGAATTGAAAAATTAAATACATATAGTGGAAATTCTAATAAGACAATTTTAAGAAAACAACTTACTGTACTACAAAAGAAAAATGAAGAGGATGTCCTTAGGAACCTGTCAGGAATAATTAGAGGATGCTGAACACAAGATCTGAGAAGTGAACTTTATATCTTCAGAGAAACATAACTGTTCCTCAAGACCAAAAGAAATAGACTGAGTGTGAACTACGGGTTGGATGATTCGAGGAGCACACTGTTGTTGTGATATGTAATGTAAATTTTCCACAATGTGAAGAAAAAATGGAATCGGGGTATACTTTTAACCATTTAACAGACAATAAAAGATCACCAACGACACTTTGATGCTCTGTACTAAATAAAATTTATATATATTGGTGTTGGTGATAAAGGTGATGGTACCAGTATTCGAAGCATAAGTTGAGTAGGCTCAATAAATAGGCCCATTGCAAGTTGCCTTCAAGACTGTGTCAGCTAGTGTGAAAATAAAAACTGGATGATATGGTGATTGGACAACTTTTTCATCATGTTTGACACATTCAGGATATCTTCAGTCATGATAAGAATTTCATCTTGTGTGTAATACACACAATCATATAATAACCATTTTTAATCCATAATTGGGAAATTTGAAGACAAAAAATAGTTATTAAAATGCCAGTGGACAGTTTACCCCTCATACATTTAAGTTTTCCTTAACCTAGGAACATTGTAATGGAAGTTAGACTGAGCACGTGTGTGTGTTATACACAGTGATTTACAACCCCTCCTCCCCCTTTATTTTTTATTCTTTGTTCTTGAGTTCTGTCTGTGTACATTGGTTCTAATTGTAATAATTTGATATAATGGTTATTACCTGTTTTCCAGGCCCTTTTACATGCCATTTTTTAATGCAAAGTGGTTGGCGAGTCATGATAATTTATCAAATGTCATAATTGCATGGCCAATACCATAAGTCTGATAGTTACACCAGTCCTTTCCTAATACCTATACTGGTTAGGAATCCCAGCTCTTTAACTTGTTGACTCTGTTATTATTTCTATATCTCATTCCTTAGCATGATTTATGTATTACTTGACAGATTAATAGTGCATTTTCTATCAATTAAAGGAAACTTCATGTCTATAAGTTGAAATTTGTGCAAGTGGCACAAGTTCGTCTGCATTTTTTATGACACGGTGTCTAACTTCTACTTGTCTGTAAAGTATGTCGGCAAGAGAGGGTTTGTTGATTCCACACTCTGAATTGTAATTACAATTTAGATGAAGTGGCAGGACACCAAATACAGATCAAGTGAGAGACTAGCAGCTTATGTAGAAGTTGGGATTTGTTGTAAAGCAGCTTTGTGTCCACTGCAGCATACCTTTAGTGTCGTCCAAAGACATGGCTGAGAAAGGGAATTACCTGCAGACTGAAGGTTATCACTTTGCCTTTATTTGAGACATGGTCTCCCCTTGTCTTGAACTGTCTTGTTACAGTTGTTTCTGTGTTGCAAATAAGAGAAGTTTTTACTCAAAAAAAAAATAATTCATGATTATTCAAATCTGAAATAGAAACACAAAGTACAGAAGTAGAAAATTGCTGCCATAACTTGATTTTAAAATAAAAGTTTGTAATGCAATAAATGTGTAAGAGTGATACAAGAGCACTAGCTAATGTGTCTTCTCTCACTTGCAACATAACTCTTGTTGTCATAAATGTTCCCTGGCAACACTAGGCACTTGCAACAGTAAGAAACTTCACATGTATCAAGTATTTTTCCAAATATGAAGCTACATTACATAACCATATCTATTTGGGTGACTATTTTTTTTTATTGTTATTTTTAGATGAGAATATATGCAGTGAATTAAGACTGAATTGTTGGAATATCACAATAATTGTGTGAAATTTCATTCGTCATAAAATTATATTTCACAGGAAAGCAATGAAGTGCGGATGATGGTAAAAGTGCCCTAGTGTGTGCCAGGAGCCACTTTCCCCTCCTCTCCTGCCTTGAGACAAGAAAAGGTTTGAAATGCTCATATTGCACCCCCATGGCTGTGTCTTACATTTATATATATAAAGCTTGTATTGCTGAAAATGTCATAGATAATGAAAACTTATTACCCTACGTTAGGTTGTAATGGTATTGCTAAAGTTTTTTGCAGGGCTTTCCAGCGTCTCAACCTTTTCTTTGTATCAGAAGTATTTTTTACCAGAAAAAAAGAGGTATTACCAGATTACTAAATTTAGGGTAATTTTTGTATAATTTCACAATTCCAAAGACCACAAAAGAAATGCTGGTGATGAGTGACAGCTCAGTATTCCAGTGGTACATTGTCTGTCAATGGCAGTACCTCTTATACCATATGTCCTGGATTAATTTGTGAAAGGCTTCATGTCACAAGCTCATCAAATACTAAGTAGTAGGGTAATTCATTAGTTTCAGTGATTCTCAACATCGGTCAAACATTTGTTATGTGGACCTTATTCAAGATTAGTGAAACTGCTTAAATACCCTAGTCACTGTTGGGACTTTTGGGGAAGCTCAGTTGACCTTACAAAGATTTGCCATGCTGGCTGTCTCTGGTAAAGATTGGTTTCATTCAGATATCTATATAATGGAATATTTGGGAACTGATTTCATAGCTTTAACAAGGATTAGCTGTATATGAATTATTATGGGACATATGGAAAGCCTTCGTGCTGGCTACGTTCAGTGACTAGGCATTGCTCGAGTGTCAGATCCCTTAACACAGCTTAGGGTGTGTTTACATGTGACAAAGTTAAGCATGTTCAGCTGCCAAACTTGATATATTAAATCATTGAATATTACTTAGATGTTTGGTAACAATATTTGTATAGCAGTTCTTATTGATAATTTTTACTGGTTAATGATATGTGGAACAACTTATTGCATTTAGCTCTCAAAAGCATTTCTGTCTTATGTATTTCTTTACACAGTAACTTTAAACAATGCTTTTGTTAAAAAAAAATTTAAATTTAAAACTCAAAATAATTTGGCAAAGATTCAATAGTCCTGACATTGCGAGCATTTGCATAAAACCACTGTTCATCTTCCCAAGCACTTAAAAAAAACACACATATACATATACACACAGTGGGGATGTCTTTCCATGGGTTTTGCAAGAACATATTCCTTAATATTTTCCAATTGTATGTCCAAGGGCCAAGTTGCCAATTTTGTTCTCTCTCTCGGTGCTACAGGATTTCAGGCTAAGCTTGGTATTTAACCTCACTGAGGAAGTACAACAAAACATTTTGGTGTTATTCCAAGACATTTTTGGAATGGCCTCATTCACCATCCAATATACAGTATTATAGTCACCTCGAAGACTATAATAACTGAACTTCAAACTGTGATTCACTTAAGCATATATGAGCTTTACTTGCCTTGTTTAGCCTGTTCATGTGCCTCAAATGAAGTATGTATAGCAAAGATGTGTGTTCTTGTAGGCCAATGTGTTACACATCCAAGAGTAGACTGGGATGAATCATATCTTGGGAAACAGTCAACCCTGGGGTATGTAATGTTAACTGAATATGTGGTCTCTCCCCCTACAATGGGCAGATCAGTTTCATAAACATATAGAGCTTATGCCATATTGTAATATTGCTGTCCATTATATCAAGAATTTTCAAATAATTTTATTTTATTTTATTTGTTTTTCTAATGTAGATATTGGGGTAGATTCACCATCTATGCGAGTTTAAATTTCCCCGCCTGTGTTGATGCGAGAGACCATGTAACCTCAAGACTCCCCACATATGACCCCACCAGGGTCATGGTATCTTAGAATCAGGTCAGACATGGCTAGTGTATTCAGTTGATGACCATCAGGTTTACCTCAATACTGATACTTGACAGCATTTTTTAAATAATCAATTGTAATGTAATTTATATATATATATATTTTTTTTTTTTAGAAATCGTCAGATGCTAAAAACTGTGGTCACAGTATACTAATTTCTTAGTAAGCGAGGGATTTATGTCTTTTCTTTTTAATCCCCAAACTTCTTGTTAAAGGTGAATTTTCAATTATTAAAAAGCAATGCTATTTGGTATACAAAGGAAATCAGCTGATTCTCTGTCGACATGTTACCTGTGATTCTACTCAGAGCTCTTTGAGAATGAATTGCAAGCAAGCAATGTATTGTCATGGAGTCTCTCAGAGGGCTTGATTGCTAATGCAGAGTGTCATTATCTGCTCTCTTCTGTCCTTAGGGTGAATGTATTATGTGAATATGACGATGGCAAAATTATCACCCAAATAAACGAAGGAGATCAATTTAAAAACCGTTTGTCATTTTCTTGTTTTTCTTCTTTTACACTGCAGGTTATTACATTGATTTTGTAATGCACTAGAATGCTCATGTATTTGTATATTAGAGGTAGAATAGTCATACAGGTGAAAGGATTATCATAGACCTCCTCATAGATACCATCTTTACATGACGAGGGGGTAATTTCTGGCCATTGAGGGTGACTTCTGCATCTCTCCAAGCATGCCTACAATTTTAATATAACCATTTGGGTCATTGGCACATCCATTGGAAGGATTTTCTAGTGTGGATGGATTGGGTGTCTGGTGGGGAGGATCTTTGCAACTTGGGTTAACTGTTAGTCTAGTGTTAAAAATGGGTGGACTGCTTGGGGCAAGGTACGTCTTTCTGTGTTAACTCAAATTCAGCCCCACTTGCTGCCTAGTAAGGTGGTACAGTATCTAAAAGCCCCGGGGTCCATGCTTCTCATCTTATTATATGGAAATATATATTCTCATTATATATTATATGTGGGTCTGTGGGAATCCACAGACCCACCCACAACCATCGAGGCCCCACCAACTTATACCAAAGACCCCTGGTAAGAGAACTAAGTTCTCTACCAGATGCCTGAGAAGACCGACAGGTGTCCCCCCACCCAACTTACACCAACCTGGATAATGCAGCAAAGGTAGGTGTAAGCTATCTCTAAGCAATACCCTCTGTGGGGTCCACTTTGGACCCCATAGAGGAGCCGAAGCCCCATACACTACTCGGTGCGAGGCTCCTTGAAAAGTGAAAACCCCAAGGAGTGAGCCCTAAACTCTTGTGGGGGAAAAAAGGTGTGGGCAATGCCAGTGACAACTAGAGGTGGGAACTCTTGTTTTTATATAAATTATTCTTTCAGTTTGTACCATTTAGTACATTTCTGTTCATACCTGAAACTCTGTTTTTTATTTATATTTTGACTTAAATCTTAACACCTGCTTGTCTGTTCATGTGCCAATTATCCCCCACACGAGATTGCTAGCAGGAGTCTTCAAAACCATTGTCAGTTGTGCTTTAATGAGGGGTCCAGGATAGAATGAAACCTTGTTACATTCATCTGTCTTCCTGTGTGTGGGTTGGGACATTTACTTAAACTGTATTTTGTACAGTCACATACAAAGTACAACAGGAGCATTTTGTAAGCTGCTTTACCTGCACCTCTGGGTCACTTGAATAGATTTTAATGCTGACAGTTTTGTTTTGAATTTCTAGTACATATTTAAGACCTTATGTACTTTTAAAAAGTTACAACATGATTCACAATTTGCCAATTAATACTTCACCTCTTGAGAAATACTTGAAATTTGTTAGCATTGACGGATAAAGTTTTGTATATACAGTACTGTAATTTAAATATTTTATGGTAAAACAAAAAAGTTCAAACATTTAATTATAATTTCTTTATCATAAAAAGTAGTACAAAAGGACAGAATATAAAAAGAGTACATGTATTCTTAATCATTACACAAATCTTAAAACTTGACATACTAAATACTTTTGCAATAAAAGATATTCTACAAGCCAGAAGACATGGTTATACAACTGCTTTTGACAGGCAAAACAAAAATGAGAGAATGCATTAAATAATGAAGTATTTGTTGCTATTAAGGAGAACATGATAAAGTTAAATACTGTACTGTACAACAAAGTGGCAGCTGGATGTACTGTATACCGGCAGTGTATCAACAACTCTGGTTTAAGTACAGGCGGCCCTTCATCTGCACGGCAGTTATGCTCCTACAAATTATTTTTAAATCAAACAAAGGTATACCGGAACGAGGAAAATTTGGTTAGGTGCCAAACCTTCAAAATGCCAATTTTAACATTAATATTTAATGTTCCCTGTACTTTCCAGTCATATCAGCACATAATAGGGTTCAGTATGCTTGGATGTGCAATGATATAAAATATAACTGAAAAAGTTAATAAATTGGGAATGAAGATTAGCCAGAACCCAACTTACTTGCTGAGAATTTGTCAGGCTGGCTAGCAGTTGCATCAAACAACCTGGTCGATTAGACCACCAGCCAGGAGACCTGGTCAGAGACCGGGCTGCTGGGACGTTGATCCTCGAAATCAACAACAGATAATCGGGAGGGTCATCCGATGCAGCCACCTACTAAGGGAGTTTCACTCACATCAAGCTTGCAAGATTTTCTAATCAACTTCATGTGCCAACCACAGGTGTTGGTGAGGCAACTGCTGTTGATATGATTTGAGGTGGTGATGTAGCTACAGGTGATATGAAGGGCTTCGAATAATTCTGTTGTTGTTTTACCTTGTTAACATTTGCTTCTCCATACTAAGAAGCGATATTATTCTCAAAAGTCCTGCCATTTTTTAAACTGCACTGATAGTTCGAGAACATTTTTTGTTACAGTATCATTTGTACTTTTCATTTCTAAAAAATAATTTAGTAATGTGATGCAGTCTTGACCTGGGTTTCTAAAGGCATCATCATCTTGTTGCTGTTATCCTACTTCATCTGTTGGCTCAACCAAGCCCTGAACAGGCAGATGTTATGCATTCTTCTTAATGGTACAAATGCTAGACTCATTGACCTTGCAATGGTAGCCAAGGGATGTAATAGATTCTCCATTTTTCCAACCTGTGCAATATTTCAAGTTTCTTTTGCAGCATCAGCATTACCTTACATTCCAGTGCTGCAAGAGTTGCTACATGTTTGGTAGGCACTGTGATGGAAGAATGTAAGCCAGAAAGCCTATAAAACAATAAATGTGGTGTGACAAGGTTCAAATGACATTTGGAAGAGCTCATGTGCACTGCCATAAAGAGAATCATGGCACATATTGCACTCTGCCCATCATGTTAGTGCAGCTGCTATAGCTATGCCAATACCCTGCTAAACCCATCAAGTAAACTTTACTAATCAAAATTTTGCATAAAATTTCTTACCCACATAACTAAATCGTCATAATGCAATACCGTGCAAACTGTGGCCGCCTGTACACTCAAAGTGCAAGTTTCTTGTTGTCTACCTGCAGTGTATCAGCAAATGTGGTTCAAGCATACAATGAGGAACACATTATGTATATAGTAATTATTAATTAATTATTATGAATATATATGCAGTTACACATGGCTTGACTCTCTGATAAGTCTGGGCTCGACATATTATACAGTAAATACAGCTATAAAATAGGATAGAGCACCGTGTAAATAATGCATTTAAGTGCACCATATTTTGCCAATTTTTACATTAAAATGAACTTGTAATTTCTAAAACCAGTATTTACTATAGTGTCTAGTACCTCAATAATTACACGAGAGTTGAAGAGTTGAGCCAATAGTGTGACTGGTCACTATGACTAGTATCAAAAGATATCACCTACTGTTCCTGTTTAATTAAGACTACAGTATTCTCCTATGTTCAACAGCCAATGCATGCACAATACCCGGATACATAACTTATCACTAGCTATCTGGCTAAAGTTAGCTTACCTTGAGAGTCTCATGATCAATTTATAGTTAATAGATGCATACATGTCAAGTACTCCAATAAAGGAGGAATAAGTCATATAGTACACAGACCATTTTCATTTAATAATAAAATACCAAATATGATTTCATTCAATTTGGTGAAGACCAAGTTGTTTGTTGTTACACTTCACTGGCCTTCATTAGCTTTATACATACATTACTGTATTTCCCAAATAATACTGCATGGTCAGTAAAATACAGTGGCAACAAATAAAAAAACATTATTGTATACAATATTCATAAAGCAAGAGTATTGTTTTATTAAAATTATGATACACAGAAAATTACACTAATGTGATATACATCGATAAGAAAGCCTCAGTGGATTTTCTCACTAAAATGACGATACTTTTTCACTATCAAATGTCAATACAGTATTTTATAAGTGGTATATGTATACATGATTTTGTTTTTGTCTATATACAGTATTTTTTATGACTGAAACATGACTTAATTAACATTCACCTGTTATCACAAACAATTTTGTTACTCTTACATTTGAAAGCATGAAGATTTTAATAAGTGGCAGAGCTTTGTTTCATGGCACCCTACACTGTATCACATTGTCTTATTGTAAAAATAATCAATCTTCTCATAACTAAGAAAATAGTTTCAGCACACAATTTAAGATGGTTGCATCCTGGTCATCACTCAAGCTGGGCTCATCAACCTTGAATTCGGAGCAACCTCCAGTCTCTACAGATACACTGCATACTTATTGCAGGTACTTGCAATTGTATTGAACTGGGCCATCATATGGGTCACCATGAATGCGAGATAAATGTTACACAATGAAATTGTACGTTCTTATGTTCACACCAACGTGCGCGCGCACACACTCCCAATTATACCCTTCATCGCTGTGACTGCAGATAGCTTCAACACTGCAATAATCTCAGTCTCAATTGCTTGCACTCTTGGTACCACAGCACCAGGAAAATTACTGAAGAAGTTAATGCTGCCACTACCACAAATTTAATGTAACTTTGAATGTTCTCAGCTCTGCAAAAGGCATTCACATGTGCATCAACAATACCACAGCTACCCTTGCTATTGCCCCAACTCAATGTACTTAGTACTGCTTGCCACCAAGTCTTAGGTTGGTGAGGACACACATGTTTAACAAAGACACCTGAAAAGTGAATGAATTGGCTATCCAACACATGGCCCAAGCACGCTTGTTCACTTTGAGATATACTTCTTCCATTGGCCTATCATCTGATTGATCCTTCCCTAGGTTTATGTGACATCACTGCCCAGGTAAGTGAGGTCAGTGACCTGCCTGGTCACCTGTGCCACGTTACCTCATCCAAAATGACATCGATCACCCAATGCTATACATAAAATTAATAAAGCTTCCCCATCATATGATTTATTACTTACTTTATTTGCACTGCAAATGCAATGGTCTATTCAGGGACACTCAACATGATACCCTGGAAACACAAACTGAAACTGTCTCTATTTTCCGCTTGTTACAACTTTTAATAAAGTTGTTACATCTTGGCTTAAAGTGTTTATGACGTATTAGAATGTTGTTACAACTTGCTATATTGGTTGTTATAACTGGTTAGGTGTTAAAACTTGTTCGAATGTTGTACCAACATCGCAGTTTCAGTGTGTTTGGCGGGTAGTACTCAAACTCGGACAACAATAATTGTACTTGGTACACAGCCATTCTGCCACTATGGGTGTGCACATTTGACCGAGAAATAACCACTCTCTCGCAAATGGAGCTTCTCAGAAAAAATCTCCACAAAGAGACCAACAATGCAATGTATTTTTTTTCTCCTTTTGTTCTTCACTATTTGACAGGTAATTTGTCAGAAAGCTTCCCTACATTCGAGGATGCAGCCCCACCAAGAGTCTTGTATATATAGTATGAAGGAAATCGAGCAACACCTACCTTATCTACTGATGGTGGATTCTTTGATTTTATTTTACTCAAAAGCAAGATTTTACATCTGAAAATTCCAAGGTTTATGTATGTAGCTCTACAGTACAGCTGGCTTTGCTAAACTTTTTATTTTCAAATATTTAAAGTTTCAGATTTTCAAATTTACGGAAAGAAATACAGTAATAAAAACAAAATTCTCGGATACTAGACATACAACATTTTACATATATTAGAAGACCAAATCTTATATTGAATGTAACTAGCAGAGATAAAATATTTCAAGTCTGTCAAGAATTTTATAAACTTGAATTTTTTACATACTTTTTCCATTTCTTTTACATTTTTTAATGTTATCCATAGACGATCGGATTTCAAACCAGACAGTCTGACGATCCTCAGTACTTTTGTTTTGAAGTTGGAAGTATTCCTCAGAGAGGCTTGTAAAAGGGAACCCTTCATTATCAACAAGGACTTGTACCCCAAACCGATGCTGAAAGATTTCTTCATGTTCAATACACCTATCTCCAGAGCCACCATGGAAAGGTTCTTCTCTTTGAGAAAAGATGTCTTCAAGGTGAAGACATCAAGGCTCAATGACAGCCATTTCTTAATGCTAGTCTTCTTGAAGGGAAACTGAAGCATTCAACTTATACTTTTTCCTTGTTATACAAATTTTGCATTATTTGGAATTTAACTTGAATTTACTCAAATTTTGACCCCATTTTGAGGCAAGGATTGGAACCAGGACAGTTGATTCTTCAAGGAACAGCCCACCCTTGTAAATGTGTTATTAATATTTAAATTTGGATAAATAAGATGCACTTGTATATACAGTACCTACAGAATGGTGACACATGAAGCTTAACTGGTGCATGTATACATATATACTGTACAATGTACATATCAACACAATCTAAACACATATTAATGACATCACAAAATACCAAACTTCAAGGCTTAGCTCGTTTATTGGTTTTCTCACATAGTTATAGCTTATATTCCTTTTAATTCTATTGCACCAGCCATGAGAAAACTTGCTTTAAGTTTTCTCTAAAATAATGAATCTTAATACATTATTTAGTCTGAAATTTTTTGTGTGAAAAACTGTGTTGCAAAAATGCAACCATGATAAAAATAGAATTTAGCCACAAAGATATCTACCATTTTAAAATATCAGGTGACTGGGATACACTGAATATATCAGTTATGTATTCAAGCAAAATGCTCTTGGAAACTTTATACAAAACTTCTAAGTTAAATTGACTAGCTTATGTGAAGTTGATATTTTTTCCTGGAAGATCTACTTTGCTCCCATTTGTTGGTGAACAGTAACAAATATCTACTGTATATACTATCATTACGTGTATAGTATTGAAGACTTACGGATAATACAAACATGGAATTTCTAGCCACTTGAAATGCATTTAACTGGTGAAGTCTGACGCCAACATACCAAATGAAATCGCATGTCAAAATCTGACCTAAAGCCTTATCGTACTTCAAAACTTGTGAACTTCAAATATAAATTTGTTCTATACATACTTTAAAGAACAAAAATCTTGAAATTGTTATTTTATAACGGTAAAATTTTATACAGTTTGAACTAACATGTTCATCAAGTTAAACACACTACCATCTTCATCAATGTATAATTTACGTATTATTTTGAAATAGGAGGTATGTACATTATAAGCATTTAATTCGCAAATGGCACCTGCAAATAATTTTTTTTTTTTTTGTAAAACTGCATATATGACCATTAAAATGAACAAGACAAATTACCCAATACAGTAGTGTTGAAGACATGGATTCCTGGACTTTGTGCTTTCAACTGCCCTGAAAAAATTGTCTTAAAGCAAATTAAGTCAAACAACTCCAGAATTGTGACTTGCTTGATGTGACAACAGCATAACACAATGACCAACATCAAAACAATAACACATTACGGTAAATGTTTCCATCATCAGTGTCTAGGAAGAAACCAACAGATATTCACTAGGTTGTTGTATAATGATGATGATGGTTTTATCCATAAACATCTCTGACACCTGTCAAGGAAATTTAATTCAATTGTATGAAGATCATTTGGTAACAGAAATCTACATTTAGTGAGCTGTGCTTGTATATTACTGATAAATTTTGTTATTTTATTTAGGTAGTTTCTCAAACACATTCATTCACACATGAGCTAGAGTTCAGAGTTGTGCAAAAACCAGAACAAAAAATATCAAGAATTCAGCTAATGAAATGCCCTTTTCTGGTGCATCATTCAGTAACTCCCCAAGTTATAGAACTTTCCTTATTAAGGCTCCTCAATAGCTCGGTCTATAGAGCTTCGGCTTCATATGCAAGGTGTCCACAGTTCGAGTCTTCTAGAGCCCAGGTGAATGGAACGTATAGAACCGAGACTATCAAAGCCCTAGAAAACTGCACCAGGTCTGAGACCCATGCAAGCTTACTGGGAGCCAGGACCAGAATCTGGCTCTCTCTCTGAGGCACGGAACCTAGGGGGATCAGATATCAGTCCAAAATCTATATTAAAAAAAAATTCCAGTATTGAATGTAATAAAATGCTTTGTTTTGGCGAGTTCCCTTGGTTAGGGTTGCCATATGTGCACATTTAGAATCTCGAACACCTCCACTAACAGTCACCACAACCTTCCGTGCCCCCACCCAACATACACTATGGCACTTTTGCCTTCTTTACTATACATATGTATATTGCTTCACTGTACCACAAGCTTTACTTTTTTTTAATATAATTACCATTAAAATGGAAAAGAAGCATAGTACAGAATTATTTCAAAACAGGAAAGAAAATAGGAAACAAAATTACCTTTACATAAGGTTGATCATCTTGAACTCCTTATATTTACAATCTTCTTCTCCCACTCTATCTATGACTTGAAGTTCCCATGCATATTTTTCTATAGATCTGATTTTTTCAGTAATGCTTATTGGACTTGCACTCAGCTTGTTCCTTTTCTTAGTCCATTGACTTTGCATCAGCAAAAAGAAAACTTGCTCTACATTTGCATTGTGGAATGCTACAGCAAAGAAAAATTGTGCAATTCTTAGCGGCATTCAATATTCCTTGAGATTTCAAAGTACTGTATCTGGTCAATTTTTTTATGTGCTCATTGAGATATGTGCCCATATCTATATATGCATCAATAAACTGGAAAAAGGTGCAAACGCATGCTACAAAATGTATTCTGGAACTGAAAAAAAGTTACAAAGAGAGTGTAAAGGCATTAAATGTGCCAAAGCTAGATGATAGAAGAAGAAAAAAAAGAGGTGATATATTCATCACTTACAAAATAATATGAGGAATCAACCAAACTGACAGAGGAATTCCTGAAACCAGCAACTTCAAGAACAAGAGGTCACAGATTTAAGCTAAGGAAACAAGGGTGCCAAACAATTATTAGGAAGTTTTCTTTTGCAAACAGAATGGAAGACAGTTGGAACAAGTGAGGTGGTGGTGGAGGCCAAAACCATCAGTAGTTTCAAAGCGGTATACGACAAACAGTACAGTACTAGGAAGACTGACACCATGAGCGTAGCTCTCATCCTGTAACTACACTAAGGTACCGGTAATTTTACACACACTCGCCAATATATATCCCCACATTCACACATATCCCCACATCCATACATACACCTATACATTTTGAGGGATCAAGGTTTTTCAGTTGATCACTAGCAATAGTCTCAGCATCACTTTGCTTCATAAGATTTATTTACAAGATAAAATAATTAAAACATATACAATGTATATATACAAAATTTAAGAGGTTCACTATAACAAATATATTTTTGAAGCACACTAGAGTAAAAAGGAATAAAAACTAATAAAAATGGTTTGGTATTGTAAGTGTTAAACCAAAGGCCAAATAACTGGAAAGTCACATACCACATGAATGCCTAACACCACAATGTCTTATTTTGCATTAATGTTTCTCAGAAATATTTCCGTAAAGTGTTGTCAAATCTCACTCAAACTTAAAAGACTTTATATCTTAACCATATTCACTGCAAGTGCCATATTTAAGTGCATGAATGTTAAAGTTGAGCCAACTCTTAAAAACTGCCTAGAAATTCTAACAATAGGACAAGGTGGTGCCCCTCCTCCAGGTCAACAAGGACAAGGTGGTGCCCCTCCTCCAGGTCAACAAGGACGAGGTGGTGCCCCTCCTCCAGGTCAACAAGGACAAGGTGGTGCCCCTCCTCCAGGTCAACAAGGACAAGGTGGTGCCCCTCCTCCAGGTCAACAAGGACAAGGTGGTGCCCCTCCTCCAGGTCAACAAGGACGAGGTGGTGCCCCTCCTCCAGGTCAACAAGGACGAGGTGGTGCCCCTCCTCCAGGTCAACAAGGACGAGGTGGTGCCCCTCCTCCAGGTCAACAAGGACGAGGTGGTGCCCCTCCTCCAGGTCAACAAGGACAAGGTGGTGCCCCTCCTCCAGGTCAACAAGGACAAGGTGGTGCCCCTCCTCCAGGTCAACAAGGACGAGGTGGTGCCCCTCCTCCAGGTCAACAAGGACAAGGTGGTGCCCCTCCTCCAGGTCAACAAGGACAAGGTGGTGCCCCTCCTCCAGGTCAACAAGGACGAGGTGGTGCCCCTCCTCCAGGTCAACAAGGACAAGGTGGTGCCCCTCCTCCAGGTCAACAAGGACAAGGTGGTGCCCCTCCTCCAGGTCAACAAGGACGAGGTGGTGCCCCTCCTCCAGGTCAACAAGGACAAGGTGGTGCCCCTCCTCCAGGTCAACAAGGACAAGGTGGTGCCCCTCCTCCAGGTCAACAAGGACGAGGTGGTGCCCCTCCTCCAGGTCAACAAGGACAAGGTGGTGCCCCTCCTCCAGGTCAACAAGGACGAGGTGGTGCCCCTCCTCCAGATCAACTTGAGTATCCATACAAAAGCTAAAGTTTAGTAAACCGAGGAAGAACACGTAACTAGATTTTGATCATATAAAATGTACAATATCCGAGGCTATGAGTGACTATCATACCTATATAAGCTCCTACACAATGTGGCAGTCTGGATAGTATCAAAAGATTCAGAGACGAGTACAATCTAATTTAATACTAAAATGATCTCCCCCAAATGACCTAGCTTGCGTGGCCAAGGCAGCCAGAAGATAGGAGCACAGCTACCATAGTGCAGGTTAAGACAACTCGTGCCCAAGCAGCCCTGAGTAGCCACTGCAGGAGTGGTTCTGGAAGCCACAGGAAGCACCCAAGTATGTTACACTTCACCTACATCACACAGTGACAATGTTACAAGAAACACACATTTTCTTATCAGAAAATTACAAAGTTTAAAACATTATCTTCAGATTATGTTTAATTTTTTTTACACAAAAAGATCAACACACACACACACACATGCACACAAAGATCTAAAAACACAAGCATTTTTAATGAAAATAATGCTGAATATGACCAGCAATTGCAGTTATTACAAGAATGAAGACGTAGCACCATTATCAACACTGCGAGAGCCATTACTGGCAAAACACAACTCTGCATCCCACAACTATACATGACACCAAGATAATGCATCATTACCTCTGCTGTATCAGTAAAATGTATACAGGACCTAGGTTTTTACTACCCTCAGGTAAGCTTAAATGTGCAATAAAGAAAAGCATCCTTACTATGTGGAACTATTTTGCCGAAATAAATAGGCGAGTAAATGAAGGCTTTGGTCTCAGTTACAAGTATAGGTGTGCCTATAGTATAATGCTCCAATGATCAGACTTTTTGTTGTTTTTAAATCCAATACATTTCAGTGGAGATATGTGAGCATAGGAATAGGATAAAGGGACTACAAAGACTTAATTAACCCCCATTTTGCGTAGGAAAGAGGTACAGATAACTCGTGAAATAAAAATAGTTTTGTATTATGTCTCATTTACACACATTTGTAAATGCTCAATGATACATTAAGAAACAACTAAACACTTGCCTTATCTGTTGCCCGTCGACAATGACACCTTTATTTCTGAGAACAATACACCGCTGTTAATTTTGTGAACATGATGATCGTGCATCTACTTCATGGGCTACATGATCCACTACCCAACTACAGTGCCTCAGAATGTAGCGCTGTACCATGAGCTCATCTTTACTAAACAGGCTCTGTACCTCAGTATTTTTACTACCTGGACACTAACATTTCCACCTTCGTTTCTCAAGTATAAATCTCCCACAAAAAATATTCAGAACACTACAACCAACCAGTATTTCAACCTGTTCCCAGTATTTCAACCTGTTCTCACACCAAGGTCAACTATATTTGCAAATTGAAAGTGATATTCTGGAAATAGAAACATTAGAATTATATGCTTTCATAACTAACAGGCACTGACCTCAATAGGTCACATGGGTTGGTGTAGGTTCATGTGCTAATGTACAGTCAAAGTACATTTACTGGATGATTCCCACATGTGAACAGGCTGTATATTATCAATAATCAGGCACTGACAACCCTTATACAGTACAGCCAATAATTATTTGGATGGTGATACAATTTTCTTGTTTTTGCTCTCTACTCCAGCCAACTGAATTGGAAATGAAACAATGTCAGCGAGGTTAAAGTGCACACTTTCCCCTTGAATATATGGGTACAGTATTTACATGCATGTGTAAATTATGTAGCAACTATAGCTCATTAACATACCCTGTATATTCCTAGATTGAAATTACATTTTCTTCAAGGAAATGTCACACAAGTCTCACAAGTGACTATTTATTTTTATTTATGAAAGATAAAAATTTGCTAAAAGTATTTTATGCTGAGCATATACACCAAACTTTTATTTCATATTACATCACTAAGATATTTTTAAGATGGTTCAGGTAACATAGATAAATAAATAGATGAATGCTTGGATGTACAGAAAACATTCAAGGCATTTTCTCTTAGAGAGCAAAGCTGTGATATCTTTAATACAAACAAAAGGGCCATTACAAATCTCACATTAACCTTTCATAATGAGAATATCTATATTGTTGCTAGGATAGGTCATGCTGCCTGTATGAACAATATGTCACACTGCCACTCAAGGTCTCCATGTGCAAAATGCTGCCAAATATACAGTTGCACACAAAGCACTTGCATTTGGCTACGTGCACTGTAAAAAGATTCTTTGGCGGACTCTGAAACAGGAGGTATTCAACCTCAACAAAGGATGATGGAGTGACACTAAAGGTCAATAACATACTATTGGCACATATCAAATGATGATAATTTGACTACAACATAGCATAAATGAAGAGGCAAATCCATATTCTTAACATTACCAAGACATATTCCAATCTTTGGTACAAAACAAGTTATAGAAGAAAAAGAGGGAATGAGTGTGGAAAGGGGGGGAGAGGGGGGGGGGGTAGAACAAACATTCTACATGTTACTATTCAAACATTACACACATACCTGCATGTACATCTTGATACCTGCACCAAGCATCACCATCACAAAGCTGGGCAGCCTTCCAAACTTAAAATTGTCTCAAACATACAATATATTTGAGATAAACATATTGTATGTTTGTACATACAAAATCGACTTGATAATGGTCCAGGACGGACCGAAACGTCGGCGTCTCATCGTATTCTAGTGTGTGCTTTGGTCATTATATCTTCAGCCACATTATTGTGACTCATTGTCCGCATACAATACAATACAATTTGTATTATTCTCTAATGCTTATACAAATACAAAATTCTTTAGATTATTTCCGTGTTGCATGGAAACTTAAATACCTTGCTTCATTAGTTAAAGACACAATTTGGTGTGACCTTGACAACATAATTTGTGCTCCGAGACAAAAAAAAATGCATATTTTGTTATTACATGAAATATCATGATCAATCATTACCTTGTAACCCTTTGCTGAAATACCAGCAAATTTGGAATAATCTTTAGCCTTCTTCATATACAATACTGTTTATTAACTTGGTTTAAATACTCACTTTTCTCCACTTCTATTTCAATAATATCTGATATGAATGTTATTCATACAATATTCTTCAGATAAATTACATTTAAACACAATACATTAGGCGAGCTCATTCTCCCACGATAGTATACAAGTGAAGCAATGATTATACCCGTCTCTTCGATGCATGTTCTTTTCAATGAATTGTATTGTACTCATATACAAAACATATAACTTCTTGCTGGTATTAGTGTTTAATATGTTTAAAGATTCAGTACTGATTTTCTTCTATTATATTATTTTCTGTAAATGTTGTAACTGTCATTGGCTACTGAGGTAATTTCATGCTTTCCATACCATCTAAATGTCTTTATATATAGAAATTACATAATTAAATAGATAAACAAATCAACAGATTTGTTCAGCATGCATAATGCACCCTGCTTTAGTTTGTAAACTTAAGATATACTTTCCCACTGTCAGGGCCAGGATGCCTGCCAGGCTTACCGAGATCCCTAAGCCAATGACTGAACTCTCCCGGGATGCAACACCATAACAGTTGACTAACTCCTGGGTACCTATTTACTGCTAGGTGAACACAGGAATCAAGTGAAAAGAACGTGTCCAAACATCACCGTCTCGGGTGGGAATCGAATCTGGGACCTTGTGGTTGTGAAGTGACAGCACTGACCATCACACTCTTAGTGCAAGTAAACACACGTCATATACGAAAAGGACAAACATTAATCTGGTGAACAGACTGAATGCTTGCATGGTATTAACACACTGCTGTACACATATATACTAGTTAACACTTGCACAATATTCATAAATTTCCATTCTCTGTTAACACATTTAGTATAATGCGGTAGAAAATTTACGATATAATTTAATGTGCAAGCATCAAGGTGATTTTGTTAAACATAATTAAGATGAACTGAAAACTATCACAAATTATATAACAATAAAATAACATTAAAATGCCTTAAAAAACTAAAACACAATATATTTCCTGTATACCAGTAGAGTATAGATATTATTTTCACTCACTGGAAATATCACAATAACCTTGGAATGACAAAGTATACTTCTATGAGCTGTACATTTGGTTCAAATAACAAAAAACTGTCAACAAAAAAAGGAATGCAAGTTGGAACAACATAAAGATACGACACGTAACATATAACGATTGAGCAATTGGGACAGCTCTCAGGCACAATGTACTATATAGACATAAAAGAACATTAAAAAACTGATGCCTGTAACTGAATGATAATATTTTTTTGGTCTAATTCAAAATACTGTGTGCAGTACCGGTACTAGAACAGTAATCTCAAATGACAGAAATATTTGCAAGTATGCAAGCAAAATAGTACAATGCTGCCCAGGTTCTAGCATTTTCTGTCAATAAGCGAGATTCAAATTCAGGTAGTTTTTGTATTTAAAACTCATTCTCCGGAATATCGATGATGGATAAACATACTAATACAAGTGTCAATAGAAGGTAATTTGTTTGATGTCTTATAAACACTATGTATATTCCCAATGTAGTCTGCAATGTTTCTTTTTATGTGGTAATTGCACACAACTTACACAGTGCAGTCCTGCATTTTTGTGCCAAGAGGTTCAGTCATTAACACAACAGTCTCATATGGTGCACATTCCTCGACATGCAGCAAAGAACACAGCCACCCATAGAAACCTTTCTCAGGGTCACTCACCTCTGCCCACCAGGAATCATAAGACAATGATATCTGTAAAAATGAGAAACAAAATGGATTTTTGAGTGTAATGAAAGACTACTTTCTGTGCTGCCATTTAGTAGCTTCCCGGAGTTTATGGCACTGGCATCACAGGGCCTCCCATTCGTGACATGATCTTGAGACCGTGCAGTACACCAGGAACTTAGGACCAAAATCTATTTCTTTCAGAGAGAGAGATAACAAAAAAAAAAAAAAGGCGAATGTACTGCAAGTCAATCAAACCTACAACCGAGAAGAACCAATCAGAAATGTATAAGCAAAACAAAATAAACCACTGCTATGAAGAAATAAAATTAAGAGAACAAGGAAAACCATAACACTGGGTAAACAACCTTTGCTTGCCCTAACTACCCTGGCCACCACAATGTGGCAACCCAAGTCATCCGAGGTCCTGGGAACCCCTCTCCTCACTTGTAAGCCATCAATATCATCCCCCAAACCCAATGAGAAAGAAAGGGCAACAGGACAGGAACAGGGAGTTACTGAGGGAGGACACACACACACAATGCTGTTTCATTACACTCGATGTTCTATTTCTGTGCCGGTTCCTTACTAGTTACTCAGAGCTAACACACAACAGTGCCACAGGGAAAAATACTTTGCTGAAAGGAACTGAATATAATGAAAACAGACAAAAATGGTAAAGAAATTATTCATGGAAGAAGAAAGCAGAAGACTATGGCCTGGGAAAATTTAAGGAACATCAGTGGATATCCTGTCCAAAAGCCCCACAAGCACAAAGAGAATGCAGGAAACTCAATAGGAAACAAACAGCCAACACCCCTGTTGACAACCAGGAACCTAAAGCCAAGAGAAGAACAGAAGAAAACACTGCAGTGACTGAGGGAGAGCAAATAAAGAAGCACCACACAGGCAAAAGCCACAACAAACAGGGCTGACACACCCACAGCCAGCAAATGTTGTTGTCCAACCAACAGGCTGGGACAAACTGGATAAGAACCAGAGAAGAGTACTGAGAGGATGGGACACCATGAGCGTAGCTATCATCCTGTTACTATTACACTAAGATAATTACCCCTGGACAAACTAAACATCAATCACCAAGATGCCCCCCTTCAGAGGTCTACCATCTCATTCTTTCCCACTAAAGGAGGAGATGGCTGCAGATGAAGAAACCACACATCATGGCTGAAAGAACAGAACCCACGTGTCCAAAAAACAGCATGAAGCTCCCCAACCCAACAACCAGAGACCAGAGCTAACAAAAACAACTCTAAGAAATATACCTCGGACCAAAGGGGGCAACTGTGAACCGAGGGGGAACAAAGAAATTGGGAAGGCATGAGCCAATCAGAGGCAAAAGAAAGCTCAAGACAACTTTTGAGATGGCACTGAGGAACTATCAATGCCAAATGGCAATAAAAGTTGCTCTACCAAAGCAGAGTAATAAGAAGTGACTGTATTAGGCATGAGATGCTGTTCCACAAACAACCAGGACAAAAAGGAAAACTAAGGAATAGTTAACATAACAAAGAAACAAAGAAGAAACATAATAAAGAGTGAGAAAGAGACAAAGAGTGTGCCAGGACACTTCATACGGTCACCGTGACAAAAGATGCAGGTTGAATACCAACGAATCAAATCCTTCTCAGATGGACCCAAAATCTTTTCGTGTGTGGGCTGTCTTCTGCTCTGTGGCTGCATTAAGAGATCCCTGGCTGGCAGATAACCCTTTGTTTTCCTTTGTCAAGTGCCAGACTTGACAAAGTCTGCCACTTGAGACTCATACACAAGCACTTGACTAGACAGAAGTGGCAAGACAGATTTGAAATGTTGCCTGCCACTGGTCAGCAGAGACAGTCACAGGAACCTGATATATTGAATCTGGCCCTACAGTATCAGTGCCATAAGCTGAGGGAAGCAACTGAGGGAAAAGGTCTGCCCAGAAAAGCATTGTAGTGTTATTTTTTATTAGTTTTTAGAACCGTGTGTGTTATTTCTAACAAGATAAAAGAACATTATATCAATAAGTTAAAGCAAATGGGAAATAATTCAAGACACTGAACTTTTGTATCTAATGATCAACCTGTATGTCTAGAAGTAGAACATAAAGACATACAAAGCAGGACTTACCTGAACGAGAGCCCCATATATTCCTAATCCAAATGTGAAGACAGTAATGAGGAATGGGTAGAGAAGAATGAGCAGCGGTGGTAGTGTTATCTTTGGGAGACAACGAGCTTCTGTGACCCTCGTCAACATGCTAGAAGAAAAATATCTATTTTACTTAAATCTTGGAACAGTAATTAGTATAACAAACTGAATTTGATCCTCACACATGAACAAGGTCATGTGTAAAGTACATAGGTTTTAATAAAGATTCAAACTATTTCAATTGTACAGTGCAGTTCAATGTAGTTTACTCATAATCTATTGACTACTGCAGTGTGTATTATAACATAAGGCACTCAATGGGTGGTGTAAAAAATGTTTGAATTTAGCAATACTAGTATTTTAATGTTTTAATGTTTTTAACTTTTTTATTTTAAATGAAAATTGTTGAGTTTGGCAGTACAGTATTTTGACATTTTTTTTTTTAATTTTCAGTTAATATTAATAAGTCCTTAACCACTGCACCATGAAATTATTACATGAAACAGGCGTGCAGTGCAGGGGGTTTGTGGATTGTTAACCTGTTCAGTGCAATTTTGAACTGTAATAAAAAAGCATGACTTGGTCTATGGGAATCATTTTTCAACTCGTGAACTACAGGAGTATGGTCCTAATAGGTGTAGCTATTTCTTGGTGTCAAGAAATTACACGAACATTTGCGATAAAGAAAAATACAGCAAATCATGTTTCGCACACGCCCCCACACTCACAAAATTAACTCCTGTCAATCTACATAAATCTACAGTTACCGCAGGAAACTCTGGAGACCAACTGCCTGCAAAGGCATGAACTCCAAACTGAAAACAAAACTTCACAGCAGAAATAACAACCCAACAGAAACCAGAAACTGAGACTGCAGCCTGTGAACAAAATATGGGAAGGAAAATGAAACTCCAGAGACAGGTGAACACTAGACCCTCAGGGCCCCTGTAAACTCCAAGGACCCAAAATGACTTCCAAGGGTAGGGGGGCACAGGAGGTTTCAGAAATAGACAGGGAGGTAAGAACAAACTAGCCTCCCAGGATAATAAGTTCTCAAGCTTAACTAAAACAAGGCCAAAATTCGATGGGTCAAATTCAGGGGTCTCCCAACTCATTACCTCAAAAGACTAAAAACCCATCCCTGCCAAAAGAAAGGGAGAGTTAGAAGTGTTCATCCCACTACATGAACCAAAACCAAGAGAACAAAGGAAAAGAAAATGGGGCACCAAACACAATAGACACCAGCTCCCTCCCAAAAAGACTAATATCAATAGGGAACACTAATATGTAACTAGTAACAATATGGAACCCAGGAGGGCCTTTAGAACAATGGAAAACACTGAGACTGATATCAAAACCCTGAAGAGAACAGACTGATTGCTGCAGACACACATAAACCAAGGCCCCACGCAGCAAAAAAAAAGCTTGGAATCGGAATTTGAAAAAAAAAATAAAATGAAATCCAGAGAGTACAGTACATAAGAGCAAGGACCCCCGTGGCAGCCGGGACAACCACACCTGGAAAAGTGAGGCCTATGTGCACAAGGGTGCCACAGCCTCCGAGATCCCCACAGCCCAAAAAACTCCTTGATTATAAACACCAAGGCGAACAGATATAGCAAAATTTGCAGAAGCCAAATACCAGCACTGTAGGGCAAAGGCCAAATGTGGTACCTCACAAAAAGCTGAGGGCCAGGAACAAATCTTGGAATCTTGGTTTTCACTTCACAAAAACCATTGGTTTGGTTTTTTTAATTTCATAAAAGCAATTTAACATTTCACAAAAACCAAACCAATCCAAGGAAAAGAAAGGAGGGGTTTCTCAGTTTTGGACTAATCTCTGATCCCCATATACATCCCCTCACTTCTATGAGAACACTAGATTCTGATCCTGGTGACCAGTAGGCCTGGTAATGTTATAGGAGTCTTTGTGGAACCAGAGCCTAATGCACCAGAAAGTCACGCAGTCCCTGTGACGTAGTGGCAAGATGCTCGCCTGGAGTTTCACGAGCACTTTGTCCTGGGTTCATATCCTGGCTAGGGAGAATTTACTGAGCATCACTCCTTAACTGTAGGCTCTGTTTACTCAACAGTAAAATAGGTACCTGGTTGTTAAACGATTTGGCGGGTCGTATTCCGGAGAATATTAGATAGGATTAAGGAGTTGCCCAAAACGCTATGCATGCTAGTGGTTGTATAAGAATGTAATAACTCTTGTAATGTAATGTACTAAAAAGCCAGCCCAAAAATACATGGCATAACATAAATAGCATGTAACAAAACATTGCAAGGATACCATACCTATACCATGTGAGGGTGCCGAGGTAGAAAGAATACGCTCCAGACACCAGGAAGACAAATGGGAAGCAGATGAGGGAGAATAAAGTGATATGTGGTCCATAACGCATCGAGCATCTGGGCTTAGGCTTATCAGGCCCCAATGTCTGTGTGATTGATGCTTCCAGATCATCCAGTTCTTCTCTGGAGAGGTTTACCTATTTAGAAGAGGATTGAATTAAGTCAATATTCACCCCAAAACATATATACTCTTGTGTAAACATACAGTACAAGCTTATTTTAATGGAGACAACATACATACAATTTTTTTCATTAATTCAAGTACCATACAGTACAGTACCAAATATACACAAAAGAAAATAACCTAGAGAATCTGGCATTCTAAGATATTTAATAAAAATTCCAACATCTCAATGAAAATGAAAACCATTTAAAATATTGAAAGCATCTATGAACTATGCTTGAGAGCAGGGAGTTCATGACCTTTTTTTATTCTTTTCTATTGTGAACAAGTACTGCCATATTTCATGCTGATTTTCCATTATAATTGTTTTAGGGGAAAAAGTATGGGAGTTTAGCAGGAAGACTGATGGAGTGATGCATGAGAATGTCAAACAGATAAAGTGATTATAATCAAACTTGCCAAGATGACTGTGATAAAGCCAGCGTTGACTACTCAAAACTAGCTCAAAACCACTCAAACTAGCTCGAAACTCATTAGTACTGATTATAACCACAAGGTGGCTCAGCCCCAACCCTCAGCAGGCTTCCCTAGTCAGTTCTGAAATGGATGAAAAGCCCAACGATGAACTAACAAACTTGAATGGCGTGGGGGGAGAAATAAGGCAGCCACTGGGGCTCCTAAAGAAAGTGGAATTTCATTACATTTAATGCTGGGTTTTGATGGGAACCCACCCCCTAATGGCTCCCTGAAAGTAACTAACCCGCAGAGAATAAAACTTAACTTACTAGGCAGAAGAAGAGGCACAAGGACATAAAAAAAGAAACCAGGCTGCGAGGCATGGCCCAAAGCAACACACAACCAACTGGGACAAGAAACACTGAACAAACACCGGGCCATGAGAACCATGTTAGAATGGCAAAACCTCCAAGCCTCAACATCAGCCCAGGACGTGTTGGAGAGGATCTTGGCCAAAGCAGCACATCTGCTAATATCATGAGTCTAAGAGTAGACCGCAGGTTGACCAGACTTCTTGACACTGCCGACAACCTAAGAAATACGAGCCTTGAAACAGGGGACAGAGGAAACAGCATCCCCTGTTGTTAACTTTTTGTTAACCAACAAGGTGTCCAGTGGGACAGTACCGGTAGCCTGCAGGTAGCGGTGAAAAGTCACCAACAGACACTACAAATAATGTACCCGCAGCTGAACCAACCAAGCATTAATCACCAAAGGACCCCTACAGATGCCCTCTGACTCATTCACCAGAAAGGAAGGAGAAGAATGCCAATGGACAAATTACCCACCAGTGTGAAAGAAACAGAATCCCTACCTCCAGAGAAGAGTCTGAAGCTCCTCAATCATACAGCCAGAGGCAACAGCCACCAAGAGAGACAACCTTAAGAAATATATCATGAGCTGATGGGGAAACTGTAAACTGAGGCAAGGAGAGAAAACAAAGTCAGTCAAGAGACTAGAACGGTTCAGAAGGAGCACGTGCAGGCTGGAGATGAAAAAAAATGGACAGGACAACTTGGAAATCAGTGCCATGGAAGTGTTGACACTGAATGCAAGCAACTGCAGATATGGTAATATCAAGTGATAAAAGATAACAGTAGTATTAAGCACGAGATGCTGATAAATAAAACAACCCAGACAAAAAGGAGAGGATAGACCTCACCAAAACTGAAGAAAGATGACAAAGAGAAAAAAAAAAAAAGAGTGGCAAAATGAGTGCCAAGCAATCTCATATTGCTGCCACGAGGAAACACATACAGGCAGGACACCAAAAAATCAGCCACCCGCTCGCCAAATGGCAACAGACATGCATCAGAAACTTCAGTCCGAAGAGCAGAGGAGAAGTTCAAACCAGCAAAGTACACTACCAGGCTGATTTGCTGGAAGAGGTGGAGCAGCAGAAAAATGCCCAGGCTTTGGGGACATTGATCCCCAGAACCAACAATAGGTAAACAGGCAAGTAGGTAGTTAGATTATTCTGGTAGTTATATAATGGATTGTAGATGAAGAAATTTTAGATTGCACTTAAAACATGCCTTGTTTCACTACTTGTCATGCTTGAGGTTTGGGTTAGGTTAGGTTAAATAGTTCTTAACTTTGAGTACAGTATTTAGGAACAAAAAGTAATCAATTAGAAAACAACACACCTTGACATCAATACTATGTCCTTTCTTCTTGCCCCGCTTGATGGTGCCAGTGAGTGTGACATATGATTCCAGACCATCTGGTAGTTCCTCGCTGAAAACCACCTGTCCTCCACTGCCACCTTCATCGCTGTTGCCACCATCACACCCTACACCTTCATTCCCAACAAGTTTCAGGACACACTGTTCATCCGATTCATTACCATCACTGGCCACCTTAATACTTCCTGCAACCAGACATGTATACCACAGTATTATTAACACTGCTTAAGTAAATAATTTATTGCCTAAAATAAATGCCTGAGAAGGAAGTAACTGACAAGTATGTTAACTGAATACTGTAATACTATTACAGTATTACATCCTCAATTATATTCATTTATTAAATGAACAAATCCACGAGGGCCGTGATGAGGGTTCGAACCTATGTATGGAATGTTCCCAGATGCGCCTTAGTCAACTGTACCACGACATGGTCAAAAGAATTGCAACCTGTAGTGCTACTGCCGAGACACCCCGATTGGGCTTCGGAGAAGGTTCGGGATCCTAGTGAGGGGCAGTAGCACTCCAGGTTGCAATTCTTTTGACAATGTTATGGTACAGTTGAATAAGGCGCATCTGGAAACATCCTGTGCGTAGGTTCAAACTTTCATCACGGCCTTTGTGGATATGTTCATGTGATATATCACGTTACTGTGATTTCTGTGTGTATATTCATTTATTCTGAGCTGCAATAAAACCAGCATTCAACATAATGAAATGCCTCTTTCTAATAGGTCCTTCAGTGACTCTCTGTTGCTACATCCCAGATAACTTCACCCAAATCAATTCACAGCAGGCCTTTGTGACTTTTAATATAGCCTATCTGAGATCAGAGGTCAAAACCTGGCTCCCTCACAAAGGAAATCCACTGCAATCCATTAATTTTGAATCCACTGCACAAGGGGCAGTGGATTCAAAATCACTCTAACCAAAGGAATGATCCACTGTGTATATACGTGTGTGAATGTGTAATTAGCTAAGTGTACTGTACTATGAACACAGCACTATAAGAAAAGATCTCAGTGATGCCTAACAGGTATTCAAATGAAACTAAGCCTTCCCCTGTGTGAGGCTTAAGCCAGGAAAATGCACACATCCACACTAAAGGTGGGGTTCCCAGGTGGCCTGGGCCTGGGATGTGAAGCCAGTTGGGAAATGATAGTTTGCCTTTTTTACCTTAGGGTTAGGACCAACTGATGTTCTTGGCTACTCTGCCGAGGTAACCATGGCTCCCAAATCTTTGTCAAGTTTGACGTGCAGACGAGAACTGCTCTCCTCCCTTGTTTAAGCCAATATCTCAACTCTGAAAATCTACATCTGGTCACATGCCTCTGGCCCTCCACAGAACAGGCCCTTTTGCATTTCCCAAGACTGCTTTAGTATCCAGCAGCCACTACTGAAGTCCTTTGCAGTGCCACCTGGCTACCTCACAACACTGACACCACCTTGGATCCCTCTGACATCTGGCATCCCAGGTGTCTTTGTCCAGCTTGCTTCCACACAGAGACCCATGTATGTTCATTCACGCTCATAAATACTTTCGTTGTCTGTACTCTGAGAGAGGCTTTCTAATTTATTAAATTCTACAATTAGGTCACAACAATATCCTTCAAATAGTCACTTGTTTTGTTGCATCTAACCTTTCTGGGAGGGAAAAGAGTTTGGGTTGATTTATAATCCAGGTCTCCCCTCACCTTATAGAGAGACGGCCCAGTTCTGGTCCTGGCTCCTGGTAGGTAAGGATGGGTGTCAGAAACTGGGTGTGATTTCCAAAGGCTTGGTTATAAAGGAGTTAAAGATCAGGAAGCTACTGAAGGGGCACTCCCAGAAAGGTGCCTAAAAACACACAGAATATACCTTCTCCAAGAATGGATATCTTGTCAC
>NC_091186.1:19109766-19152266 GCF_040958095.1 Procambarus clarkii
GTACTCTACCACCCTCTGGGGGATAGTGAGTGGTTCCCATAGTCCTCGGGGGAGCTGCCAGGGTCTCTGGGGTCTTTTGTTGTCACAAAGGGAAAGTGTTGACTAGAGTGGAGACCTCAGTACGGGCACTGTAGCTATCTGAGAGAATCTGCAACAATACACCTTGTAGTCCCCGTGGTGTAGTGGTAAGACACTCGACTGGCGCTTCGCGAGCGCTTTGTCCTGGGTTCGTATCCTGGCCGGGGAGGATTTACCGGGTGCAAATCCTTAACTGTAGCCTCTGTTTACCCAACAGTAAAATGGGTACCCGGTTGTTAAACGATTTGGTGGGTCGTATTCCGGGGAACATAGGATTAAGGACTTGCCCGAAACACTACGGGTGCTAGTGGATGTATAGACACGTAAAAACTCTTATATAAAAAAACTCTCCCCTCCCCCATCAGGATGATGAGAGGGGGCGAGGGGAAGGTACCCTCTTCCCTCCCCTACCCACCAGGATGATGGGAGGGGGGCGAGGGGAGGGTACTTACTTCTCTCCCCCAACCAGGTGATGGGAGGGGGCGAGGGGAGGGAACTTTCTTCTCTCCCCCCACCAGGATGATGAGAGGGGGCGAGGGGAGGGTACTTACTTCTCTCCTCCCACCAGGATGATGGGATGGAAGGGATTGAAGGCGACGCAGGTGGCCGCCACCCGCCGCCGCTGCAGAAGGCTCTGGACGCAGAGGGGGCGACACCTGCGCAGGAAGAGGTCGTACACGTGGACACGTCCCTCGTCGGTCACTGCCACAAACACACTGCTGCTGTATGGTGACCACGTCACCCCCGCCACCGCCCCACCCAGGTCCAACACCACTAGCGGCGCTCTGAAACATCACAAAGCAATTCGATCACACCGTTGCTTGCTTTTGGAATGTTTGTGATGGTATTCTCTATTTAAGACGAGGATTTTTCAGTGAGAACAAGTCTAATACATTTTTTAATGTATACAGTTTAATCTGATTATTATTGTATTCACGATTTAATCTGTTTTTTAAAATATAAATGGTTTTGCTCCGAACATTCGGTCAGCTGTTCCACGTGTTTATTACTCAATTTAATACTTGTACAAACTGGAAGCACATAGAATAAACAGCAAAACACTAGAATGCATAAAAAAATGTGATTAGAATGCATGTGGTTAAAACAAATTAATCTTGGGCTCAACCCTTTCTGTCATATACATCAATGGCATAGATGAAAATATTGCAAACCATATCATCAGATTTGCAAATTATACTAAAATCTATGGTAAAGTAGGAAACAAATGATTTTTAATATTGGAAAACTCAAGACCTTGCATACATGTATAACAATGCTCATCATTTCTGATGATGAGATATATCATCAGCCTGATATATGAGGTTGAAGGTCGTTGGCAGTAGAGACAAAGGACGCTGGGAATACTGGCCCCTCCAGGACCTCTGTGTCTGGAATTTTGTCCTGCCACCTGATTTTTTTGTTTCCACCTGATGTGGTGAAGAAGTATGCTGAGACAGCTCAAGTAAATGTGATTTTGCTGTTTGGCGTGTCTGCTGTAGACAGTCCAGGTCTCGCTGGCATAAAGAAGGGTGGTGAGTACCACTGCACAGTGAACCTTCAGTTTGGTGTTAAGGCTGAGACCCCTCCACTCCCAGACAATGTCACGGAATCGTCCAAATGTACTGTTGGTCTTTTGGCAATCCTGTTGTTGGCTTCTGCATCTATGTTCACCACTCTGGAGAGTATGGTGCCACAATAGGTGAAGTGTCAACTACAGGTTCTGCCCCTTGACAATGATAAAGTTCCTGGTTGGGTATTCTAGGCGCAGGTTGGTACGCAACTTCAATCTTCTTGGTGCTGATGATCACGAGTATGAAGAAGGAAGGCATAAGGGATGTCGTCAAATCCGGCAGCAGTATTGGGGCACCTCACAGAGAACACCTCTATAAGCTCCAAGAAGGTAATGGGCACCCCAAAGGTGCTGACCCAGTGTCCACATGAAGCTCAGAAGGATGCGAAAGCCCCATAACGACCTGTACTAGGTAGTAAACCTTTCAAAAGTGTCCTTCATGACCCCCCAACATATGAGAAACACATCCACCTAGAGGAGTGATTACTGGGACAGTAGGTGAGGAGGACTTATCCCTTCATCTGGCAGAGGAATTGCTAGGTACCTGCAGTGGGATTATCAAAGTGATGTGTGAAACAGAGCTCAGCCCAGGCAGCATGATTCGCCTGGAGGATCAGCCGCTTGCATTCAGTAGAAAGATGTCTCCCCACCTCAAGAGAGAGGGAGACTTCCACCATACATTCCAAGCCCTATTACAGTGTTGCCCTGAAGTGTTGCATGTGTCCGGTCACCAAGGCACACACAGGCGAGAGGGGGGGGGGGGGGGGACGCTCCTGGCAGGCGCCAAGCATCGGCACCTGGAGACGGACACAAAGCGGTGAAAACTGTGTTATCAGAAGTTGGAGTTCATGAAAGTTGGCATAAAATCCTCGAATATCCCGTTGAATAATAGACAGTCAAAAATAGAAAGAACAGAAACAGAGAACAAGGAAGAAACAAAGGCAAAGAAGAACATAGTCAACTAGGTAGGATCAGGATCAGGATCAGGATCAGGATCAATGAAATCGGGGTTAGGCGAGGCATAGGTAAATCTAGCAGTTTTCATGGAATCAAGGGAGTGGGGAGGATGGACCAAAGGTAGACGGAGTCTGGAGCGGGAGGAGGCATTGGAGAGGGACGGGCAAGGGAAGTAGGGAAAGGGGGAACAGAAACAGGGAATCATACCTCATCAAGGGAAGCAACCGAGAAAGAATCGAGGACCAAGGGAACCTCCATAGCTGGGACAGGGGGCTCGACCACCAAAATGGGAGGGGATGCAGGGATAGAATCTGAGTCGGAAGGTGGGGAAGACAAGGATGCCTTCTTACCTTCTACCCTCCCAGGGAGGAAGGAGAGGAGCCAGGCTTACATTCTGATTTAAAGAGACAGGTGTGCCAGCAGCAACGTACTGGGTGACAGTCTCCATAATCTCACCATCAGAAAGAGACCGGGAGCGATCAGCATGAAGATTGCTGGGAGGATGGTGGACAAGAGCCTGGACAGACAGGCAGCGTGGAGGGCCAAAAGACAGAGGGGAGAGCTGGAAAGAAAGAATTGGGGGGAGAAGGGAAAGAGGATATAGGAGACGGGGCAGACTGAGAAGGAAGGAAACACCATATGGAGAACCAGGAGGAAGAAGACCTTCTGGTTCAGAACGTAAAGGATCAGGTGAGTGGTGGTGGTGGGTGTGTCCGGGTCCTAGGCCCGGAAACGATTGTGAGACTGAGAAGGGTGGGAAGGGCGAGGAAAGGTAGAGCCAACACACGAGCATAAGACATGCTAGTGAAAGAGGGGAGATGGCGGACTTGGCGTCTCGCCTCAAGAAAAGACAGGCGATCACAGTGTTTCAAATTGAGGATGGCTTCCTCAAATTTGTAGTGCACAGATGCGCGGGAGAAGGTAGGGTGGGCGTCACCGCAATTGATGCAGTGAGCCTGGGAAAAAGAGCACTCCATCTCAGAGTGACCCCGAGTCCTCACTCAAGAGGCACAGAGACACTGCACTTGTGCATTTGAGAGCACCATGCCCAAAGGTGCCAGCACCTATTGTAAAGTCTAGGAGAGGAAATGTACTCCTGAATGGAGCATTTGGCACCAGCAAGAATTATAGAAGGTGGGAGGGTTCAACTATCAAAGATGATCTTTACAACTCGAAGAGGCTGATGACGACGACCATGAGGGGGTCGGGTGAACGTATCAACTTGGAGGACAGAATGGCCTTGGTCTTCAATGATATGTTTTATATCCTCGTGGCAGTCTTTCAGGCCCTTAACGCCAGTTGCAACATGGTCTGGGAGGATAACAGTGCCAATACTGTCATTTAACCGGATATTTTTGGAGATTCTAATAGGGGTCTCCCCAATGCTGGACAATAAAGCTAAGCAGGCTGCTGCGTCCTGAGAAAGAGCAACAACAACACGTGTACCAGTACGGGTGGGGGTTAAAAAGTAACAGAGGTATCCACCGAATCATGAGGTGTTTATGGAGGAAGAAATCGCCTGGTCGTGTAGAATCCAGATGATTGAGATCAAAGTATTTAGTCCATTTAACAGGACCAAAGAAGGCATGGAACGTATTAGCACTGGAAGGAATTGTGCGAGAGCGTCTGTGTGTGTGGGGGGGGGGGGGGGGGGTAAGCGCCAAGCACCCCCCTGTAAGAAAGCAAAAAGGCACAGTTGTCACAATGAGAGAAGGAGCCACTGCAGGTGATGTGGTGGTAATCACTGGGGGCTTGGGGCTCAACCCTAAAACAGAGGTGGGAGAGGAGCGGAGAAGGGTAGTCAGGAGGGTCAAAGGAGTAGCTAAGTCTGGGCCCAATGTAACGGGAGCTACTGAGCCTGGTCTTCCAACACAGTCTGACGCAGGGGCTTGGTCGCCCATCCGACGAGTCTGGGAAGTTGGAAGAGGATCATTCAGTGGCACAGAAACGAGGCGGTAATAATTTCAATCGTGAATAAGCCCCCATACCCACCGTGGAGCCACAATTAGATGATAGGGCACCAGACAACAGATGATTTCTGAAAGAACAATCAAGAATGGCAAAAGGTTGGTGGGAAATAGCAATTAGAAAGGAAAAGAGGGGGGGGGGAGGAAAAATTAAACATAAGGAAGAGGGAGGGGGGGGGGGGAATTAAACATAAGAAAGAGGAAATAGCTACCAGCAAAATTAGTGATGATGGCAGCAGGAGCATATGGCTTCAAAAGTATAGAAGAGGACTGTCTCATGGAGCATCATATCCCGGCAGCCACCCACCAAGCCCCCCTCACGACGACAACGGGCTGAAAAGGGAGGGGGCAGCGCAAAGAAAACTGCCACGATTTTCAGGGAACCCCATGGAAGGGAGAGGCTGCGAGGGTACACATGGGACGCCAACACGCACCACAAGGGCAAGGCCTCCCTTTCTCTCCCGAGGCTATCCTTGTGATGGACACAGTAACCTGGGACAGAGGAGGACAAGGGGTCAGAGAACTACTTCTTACCGATGCCCACCACAAGTAAGGAGGTGTTTGCCAGCAGGAACCGAAATACTTAGAGGTACCACAAGAGGTGGATTATGAGAGGTGGACCTCTCAGAGCCTTAACTTATTGCTTGCAATTCGTTATTTGGTATCCGAAGTGTGTCAATTCGGATGCCAATGGATTCGTCTCATCGAGAGGAGAAAAAAGATCACTGGATGTGACCTAAATAGTTTGGATTTATTGTAATGGATAATGCAGAGCTATTTTACCAGGGGGAGTGTACCTACAACCCAGAGGGAAAATTTGTGCTACAGAGTGTGGTGGGGGGATGAGTACAAGCTCTCCCCCTCCTGAGACGGTTGTTAGTCCTGACCACAAAACCCCTCAATCCCCCCGAACGACTGTATGGACCTCTGTCAGGATGCTGGCATGCTAAGTCTCGTGCCATGAGGGAGAGATGGTGCTAAAACCAGTCCCAGCCGAGTATGAAAGTGTGGGAAGGCCTAAGGCCTCCTGATAGACCAAGAAGATATGACGTCACTGCATTCACAAGGCCACCCGAGAGGCCCAGGACCCTCATTCGAACTTCAGACACCAGAGGAAGACCATGCTATGCCTTTGAGCTCAGGGCAAGCCGGTCATAGAAGTACATTACACTTCTGTTTCAGTGAAACAAACCAAGTACCAGATCCCTTGATGAACTTCTGTGGTGCAGCTGGATATTATTTTGTACTGGAAGAAGGACTTACGACATTAACTACGGCCCCCAGAGACGCCGAGGACCACGTGTGTCGTCCACTAGGTTAGCAGTGTGGAGATTGCTAAGTGAGGATTAATGTGCAATATTCAGGAAGAAACTGTTGAGCACACCGCTTAAGCAAATGGCGGTATTTCAACTGTGCTCGTGTTTTGATTCCGAGTGGAAAGACTCGGTCATAAGTGAGTCTGAGAGAAAAGTGATTGTCCATCTTGCAGTGAACATCTTAAAGGGACAATCAATTGTTAACAGCTTGTGGCAATAACGAAGCAGGGAGTGTTTTGTCCTAGCGTGAGGCAGGAAGGTTAGTGTGAAATAGTCCACTCGCCTGAGGCCAACCCGTCCCCTTAAAATAACGTTGCTTTTTGCTTGTATGCGTGCAATGGTTGTTGTTGTTGTTGATTTAGGGGTGACGACGATCGTGGGATCGGATGCGCCCCGGCGTACCCGTTAAGGGTGAATTGCGAAGCTTGGAGAGGTGGAACGCCAAGCCAAATCGCAAAACGAGTGACGCCAATCACTAGAAACTAATATGCCATATGACAAATAAATGCACAGTCAGGCAGATGATTGGGGAGCCCCAAGAGTCCCTCAGGGTGACAAGCACCGGCCCCGCCCCACACAGAGAACACCAGGTAGCAAAACCAAAACTCTGCCCCCAACTAAAACGCAAAAAGTCATCCAGTGTCCCCCGGCAGAGCAAAAGCCAGCCGCCCACCACGACTGAGGGCACACCAGGAGCCCACCAAGACCCGCCAATCCCCGGCACCTCTCGGCCAAGCCGGCCCCCGAACACCGTCATCCCGCCGGGAGAACCAGCCAGTACACGTAAAAAAAAATCTATCAACAATCCTGTGACCCAAAGTGATATGTGTGTGCCAGGCGTCGTACAATCGGACCGCTGAAAAGGGATGCCAAACAGCAGTAGCAAAGCCAAAACGCAAAAACAAGACGTGATCAGGCGGCACCCAGGCGGAGTCCAGACGTCCGCTCGGCCTCAAGGTTGAACCAGGAGTCCATGCTATGGTTAAAAATGAACGTAATTTCAAATGAAATCGGCTCACAAAAGGGATATACTGTCCCGTTTTTTGTTTGAGTCCTCTGGCTTACTCGATCAGGTTAGGAAAGGAAACTTTCAATTAACAGTTTTCATGATGTTTTGAAACTTTAGGAAAACTTCTTGCCCTTCTAACCTACCAGAGGACCTTTAACTTGCTGTTTTGGGAAAACAAATGCAAAATTTATTTTCAATTATTTTAATTTTCAAATTATGTCCATTTTTGGCCATTCGGGCAAACGGACAACTTCAGACGTAATTTGTAAGCGGACAGGTTGACTGTGTGTGCATTCAAGTGTTCACGAGCCGCGCACCGAACAGAAAACGGGAGATGTAAGTAGAAGTGTGGGGTTAATTGTTAATCAGTAGAGCCTGTGAGTGATTGTTGTACGTTACGCTGCAGGTCTGATGGTTGAGTCTGAGTGATCGATCAGCTCGCATTGTGCATTACCGAACACATGGAGTTACTGAGTCATCTGGAGAGTTACAGGATATGTACCTCACTTAAAACTACAATCTACCTATCAGGTGGACCAACATTTACATGTGGAGGCGGTGTTAGACATAACAGAGGGGGGGGGGGGGGTGATGACGGGGGCTGACCTTGAGTACTGGAGCCAGACAGGGAGAGGGGGGGGGGGTGATGACGGGGGCTGACCTTGAGTACTGGAGCCAGACAGGGAGAGGGGGGGGAAGGGTGATGACGGGGGCTGACCTTGAGTACTAGAGCCAGACAGGGAGAGGGGGGGAAGGGTGATGATGGGGGCTGACCTTGAGTACTGGAGCCAGAGCTTGATGGTATAGTCGACAGAGCAGGTGAGGAAGACCCGGTGGTGGTGGGCGTTCCAGGTGACCTTCCTCACGGGCGAGGTGTGGGCGGGGTATCTGAAGATGGAGTGGGTGGCCGAGGTGGTGCAGCACTGGAACACCACGCCCGTGTTCACGCCCACAAGCAACACGCTCGCATCGTCTGGTCTGAACGCCATGCACGTCGCCACACCTGCAATGATGACCTTGTTATAGAAACACTTGCGGAGTGGAACACTGGTGGAGGGGAACACTGGTGGAGGGCAACACTGGTGGAGGGGAACACTGGTGGAGGGGAACACTGACAGAGGAGAACACTGGTGGAGGGTAACACTGGTGGAGGGCAACACTGGCGGAGGGCAACACTGGCGGAGGGCAACACTGGTGGAGGGGAACACTAGTGAAGGGCAACACTGGCAGAGGGCAACACTGGCGGAGAGCAACACTGGTGGAGGGGAACACTAGTGAAGGGCAACACTGGCGGAGGGGAACACTGGCGGAGGGGAACACTGGTGAAGGGCAACACTTGTGGAGGGGAACACTGTGTGGGAAATTTTTACAAACCATATCTAATAACCATCTAAGAAATGTATAATTTCTATATAATTTCTATATCATATCAAAATCAAATCCGAATTATTATAGATTCATTATACAGCTTGATCCTAGATGACAATGTCACTATGATCGCGTACGCAATAGGGCCCTATTGATGCCTACGTGACTTTGTGCATGATCTCTCAAGGATCCTGAAGCTTCTAGAAGGATTTGTTAATTAATAAACTATTGGAACATTCATTCAATATCCGGTAGGGATAAAATCGAATCCTTAATAAGAATCAGTGGTACTATCAAGTACTACTTATAATCTTTATATCCTATATCTAATTATATTATAATCACATCTTATCTCAATCATAAGTCTAGACTGTAAAAATAATCAATCAATATTCATAGAAGGCTACCGTGCTCAGGGAGCATGGGGGGGGGGGGGGTCGATGGCTGGGAGAAGGGCCAAGGACAAACCCCGCGGCACTACCCGTTTGTTGACAAAACAGTGAACAGTGACGGATCCTTAGCGAACATTATTAGGCTTGGGACACCTTATCTAGTTATCTTTATCACTAGTGAATACTCTCTAGAACTAGGGGAGTACCTGGACAATATTTACAAGGAAAATCCCTAGAACATTTATATCTATAAGTGTAGAGCGGAGCACACAGTGACTTGGCTCCACCTTCACCATCAACTATCATTCTTCTGCAACTGCAGGGACAAACACGTAGCAACGCTGCCAGATCATCATACAGCAAAGCTGTGATATAAAATATCGTGCCTAAACTCAACAAGAGAAAGTTAATCAGTCTGGCACACTGTCAGACAGGCACTCCGACTGGCAGAGAAGTATATTGAAGGTTATTTTGTTATATGATTGGCTAATTGTATGCTTGTGTGACTTTAATATTCTATAAATCTGTCTGTCGGTTAAAAAGCGAGGCAACGCCTCATTTTTCAGTAAGTTTATTAAAATTGTAGTGTAGCTGTGAATCTTTATCCAAGCACTAGACCTCATGAGTGTCCATTGTGTCAGAAAAGGATTTAACTGCAATAAGTAATAAATTAAGTTAACAATTGCTTGCTTAGTTATTTTTTAAGTTATCATATAAGTTCATTTAATTGAATATAATTTTGTACTTGGTAACAGTACATTTAAAGTCATTTATTATACTTTTACAATTTAAATTGTTGTTTATAGTATAAGTATATATTGGCTGTTAATAGTTATGGTGCTAGGCTAGACAATGTACATGTTTAAATCCCTGATTTAAACAGAGCCAGTGTTCAGTCATATAACTGAATTTATAAAATCTTATCCTTGTATAAAATACAAGCTGATGTGAGATCCCTTTCTACAGGTGGACTGGAACTTCTATCAACTAATTCATTCACCCCATCTGTCCCTTACAGCCCACAATCTGTCATTAGGAAAAGAGGAGCTAGGATTTACAACCCTAGCTAGAGATTTTAGTTGAATTAATTTGCAGACAGTAATTTTTTAATTTAGTTCATTACAAGTCCCTGGTAGTCTCCTCTAATATCAATCCCAGCAGGTTTTTCCCACACACTGGTGGAGGGCAACACTGGTGGAGGGCAACACTGGTGGAGGGCAACACTGGTGGAGGGCAACACTGGTGGAGGGCAACACTGGTGGAGGGCAACACTGGTGGAGGGCAACACTGGTGGAGGGCAACACTGGCGGAGGGCAACACTGGTGGAGGGCAACACTGGCGGAGGGCAACACTGGCGGAGGGCAACACTGGTGGAGGGCAACACTGGTGGAGGGCAACACTGGTGGAGGGCAACACTGGTGGAGGGCAACACTGGTGGAGGGCAACACTGGCAGAGGGCAACACTGGTGGAGGGCAACACTGGCGGAGGGCAACACTGGCGGAGGGCAACACTGGTGGAGGGCAACACTGGCGGAGGGCAACACTGGCGGAGGGCAACACTGGTGGAGGGCAACACTGGCGGAGGGCAACACTGGCGGAGGGCAACACTGGCGGAGGGCAACACTGGTGGAGGGCAACACTGGTGGAGGGCAACACTGGTGGAGGGCAACACTGGTGGAGGGCAACACTGGTGGAGGGCAACACTGGTGGAGGGCAACACTGGCGGAGGGCAACACTGGTGGAGGGCAACACTGGCAGAGGGCAACACTGGTGGAGGGCAACACTGGTGGAGGGGAACACTGGTGGAGGGGAACACTGGTGGAGGGGAACACTGGTGGAGGGGAACACTGGTGGAGGGGAACACTGGTGGAGGGCAACACTGGTGGAGGGGAACACTGGTGGAGGGGAACACTGGTGGAGGGGAACACTGGTGGAGGGGAACACTGGTGGAGGGCAACACTGGTGGAGGGCAACACTGGTGGAGGACAACACTGGTGGAGGACAACACTGGTGGAGGGCAACACTGGTGGAGGGCAACACTGGTGGAGGGCAACACTGGCGGAGGGCAACACTGGCGGAGGGCAACACTGGTGGAGGGCAACACTGGTGGAGGGCAACACTGGTGGAGGGCCACACTAGTGGAGGGCAACACTGGTGGAGGGCAACACTGGTGGAGGGCAACACTGGTGGAGGGCAACACTGGTGGAGGGCAACACTGGTGGAGGGCAACACTGGTGGAGGGCAACACTGGTGGAGGGCAACACTGGTGGAGGGCAACACTGGTGGAGGACAACACTGGTGGAGGGCAACACTGGTGGAGGACAACACTGGTGGAGGGCAACACTGGTGGAGGACAACACTGGTGGAGGGCAACACTGGTGGAGGACAACACTGGTGGAGGGCAACACTGGTGGAGGACAACACTGGTGGAGGGCAACACTGGTGGAGGACAACACTGGTGGAGGGCAACACTGGTGGAGGGCAACACTGGCGGAGGTCAACACTGCACCACCAGTGTTCTAGACAATACTCCAACTCTACCGTTTTGAAAGGAGAAATGCGTAGCGAGCAATACCCAAGACGGGACAACACTAGTAATTTATATAGTATTAACATTGCTGTGGGGACTCTGGGTGTGAAGGTTCTCATGATCCCTCCCATCATGGTCCTGGCCGCCGCCGCTATATTTGCTCGGTCGTGTCCACTAAATGTCTGGTCGTCAGGCATCATAACTCCCAGGTGTTTTAAATGTTGTATTCCTTCTATGATTGTGTCCTGTACCCTGTTTAAGTTCCTTGTTTCCACCACACCTCAGTACCTGGAGCTTATCTCTGTTAAACATCTTGTTATTTTCAGTTGCCTACTCGAAGACGTTATTTGTCATTGTCATAGAAGCGTTTCATTGCTACTAGAAACATCCTTCCACTTATATATGTGTTACAAAATGATACACATTGTTAATAGAAAGCTGGACTTTACGGGTTTACTATTTTATTTCGGTGTCGGTGTCTTTGTGTCGGTGTCGGTGTCTGAGTCGGTGTCGGTGTCTTTGTGTCGGTGTCGGTGTCTTTGTGTCGGTGTCGGTGTCTTTGAGTCGGTGTCTTTGAGTCGGTGTCGGTGTCTTTGAGTCGGTGTCGGTGTCTTTGTGTCGGTGTCGGTGTCTTTGAGTCGGTGTCGGGTCTTTGTGTCGGTGTGGGTTACTGTGTGTTGGACAGCAACATATATTCATAACAACCACCACATTCTTCAGCCTGCCTCATTTTGGCGTGCACAAGTACTACTTGGCTACAGTAGCAGTATGAATTATGGCTCAGATTGGTAAGCTTGTGAGGTACAGGTGTGTGTGAAGAGAGCCTTGTGTGTGTGAACAGACAGCTGACACACACACACACGCACACACACACACACACACACACACACACACACACACACACACACACACACACACACACACACACACACACACATATAATTGTGCTGCTGTGTGCACATATGCACATATAATCGGTTGCTGTAAACAACCGATAGCTAGAAAGGCGGGATCCAAGAGTCAATGCTCGATCCTGCAAGCACATATAGGTGAGTACATATAGGTGAGTACACACACACACACACACACACACACACACACACACACACACACACACACACACACACACACACACACACACACACACACACACACACACGCACACCATAAAGATGAGAAGATGATGAGAGAAGATGAACCAGCAATGTTTGATCTGATATCTACCCTAAATGAGTTGGATATAAGGGAAGTCAAGATGAAAGCACTCTTGGGAATGAATGATCACAGTGTATTGAACTTTGAGTACCTGGTAGAGCTAGGAATTATCTCCCACAAAAAAGAACTAGGAAACAAAAGGCTGGCATACCGAAAGATTAGAGAACTACTTAGATTCTGTGACAAATTTTCACTCAATCAGCAGATATCGGAGCCAACGAGAAATGAAAATATTCTAGATCTGGTCTTTACGAACAATGAAGACATTATCAGAGACATTACGATATCAGATACCACATACTCAGATCACAAACTCATTGAAGTGCAAACGACCATCAATACCCAGAATAGACCTAAAACGTTGATAAAGCGAGAGGGGCTTTTCAGTAAATTCAATTTTAATAATAAAAGGATAGACTGGGAGATAATAAACAGGGAACTTACAAACATTCCATGGGGAACTGTTCTAAATAATACAAGTCCTACGGAAGGAATAGAAAACTGACTTCAGAAGCGTATCAAGTCTGTCTGAAACATGTTCCTTTGAGGAAAGCCAGAAAGAGATCTAACGTAGAAAGAGAACGCAGACGACACTATAAACGCAGGAAAAAAATAACGGAACTGCTTATGCAGACACGAATTTCCCGTCAAAGAAGGAATAATTTAAATAGGGAGATTGAAGAAATCGAGCGGAAATTGAAACACTCATATGAAACTGAAGAAAAGCAGTTAGAACAGAAACCAATTCAGGAAATAAAGAAAAATCCAAAATATTTCTTCTCATATGCGAAATCAAAAGCAAAAACCACTGCCAGTATTGGACCTATTCGTACAAGTGAAGGTTCATACACGGAGGATGACAAAGAAATTAGTGAAATCCTAAAAAAGCAGTATGAGGACATGTTTAGCACTCCAATAAACAACATGAAGGTGGAAGATCCAGACAATTTCTTTATGCGGGATATTCAAACTCCTGTAAATATAACTGATATAAACACGAGCGCACTAAATTTTGAAAAAGAAATTGAAAACATGCCCATGCACTCGGCCCCAGGTCCAGACTCATGGAATTCAATATTTATAAAGAAATGCAAAGTTCCGGTAGCACAGGCACTCAGTATAGTGTGGAGGAAGAGCTTGGACACGGGGGAGATACCAGATGCACTTAAAGTAGCAGACATAGCCCCTCTACACAAGGGAGGGAGCAAAGCATTGTCAAAAAATTATAGACCAGTTGCACTAACATCGCACATCATAAAAGTATTTGAGAGAGTGATTAGGAGTCAGGTCACCAATTTCATGGAGACCAATGACCTTCACAACCCAGGCCAACATGGATTTCGAGCGGGAAGATCGTGCCTCTCACAGCTACTTGAGCACTACGACAAAGTCACTGAGGCATTAGAAGAGAAACAGAATGCTGATGTGATATACACGGACTTCGCAAAGGCTTTCGATAAATGTGACCATGGCGTGATAGCACACAAAATGAAGTCAATGGGAATAACCGGTGTTACGACCCTGGGTTCTCCAGTGGAAACCAGAGGTCAAAATTGAGCTATTAAACTTCCTAAGTAGTACAGTTGGCGCATTTCGAATGGAAATTGTTTGTATCTTCCCTGCCAGACGTAAGACTATTATTGTTTCTCAAAGAGCATTTAAAGACTGAGCTGGGGGTTGATTATTAAATAATAACATAGGCACCAACTTTGCTTACTAATACTTTCTAATCATTCATAAAGTAACAATACGTTGCATAGGGGAAGATCTTTAATGTGCTTAGCTGCACGATCAATTAGGCTCCTTCCGGCACCACGACATGAGGGAGGCCAGGTGGTCGCGAGGAGCTCGCTCTTCTCTTGGCTGGTGGCGTGAGGTTCAGACCTACTCTGTGGCTGTATCCCTACTCTCCTTCCTTCTCCTCTTACTTATTTCCCTTACCTGAAGTTCCTGTACCCTTAAGTTAAGTATTATATGGTGTAAGTGTGCCTACTCTGGTAGTAACGATTGGGGGAGACCTGGGGATAGTATTTTGCCAGTGTTTGGGTACCCCTAAGTGTTGTGTTTGTATTAGGGTCCCACGTGGTTTCACTACCCTAAGCTGCATCCAGCTTCAGTGCTTATCCAGTAGTACTTTACCCTAGCTTGTTATTAGTGTAAACCTTGTATCCTGCCTACGTGGACCAAGGCTTTTAACGTAAGATAGTGTGGTAAAGTTATTATTATTATTGTTATTGGTGTGAGTGTATATGGGGGGTTGTTAACGGGTTAATAAATAAGTACATGAATTACAGAGTATCTCTTCTTCCCAGGTGGGAGCGCCGTGATCAACCCTTAGACTAACATATTTGGTCTTGTAGCAAGTTATTACTACTGTGGATAGTTTATTTTGGGGGCCGGGCCTTTTAGCTCTCCCATATTTGATACTCCTGTCTTCTAACTACCTATACCCCTTAATAGTACCAGTACCCCATAGAAGCCCCTCTCATATCGTTTGTAACAAGTGGGGGCCTGTCCGGGCCTGTTTTTCTTTTGCTGTAAGGAACATCCGAGCAAAAACTGTTGTTGCTCGTATGTTGCAATTTTTTTCCACTTTTGGACTGCCTCGGGTCGTGCAAACTGACAATGGTACTAATTTTAAGTCTGATGTTTTCGAGCAATTTTGTAAGGAACATGGAATAACTCATAAGGTTTCCAGCCCATACCATCCACAGAGTCAGGGGGTAATTGAACGTTTCCATCTAACTCTGAAGCAGATGTTGAAGACATCGTGCGAGAGTTCCCACACCTTCTGGGATGAGAATTTACCGTATGTTTTGTTTGCGGCTAGAGAGGGATTACAAAGTTCACTGGGCTGTTCTCCTTTTGAGTTAGTCTTTGGCCATAAAGTTCGTGGACCCTTGCAAATGTTACAGGAGAATCTGTTAGGGAACGTAACGTTATCCGAAGGTTCGGCTTTCTTTGCGCAACACCACCAGAGACTCAAGGACTGCAAGGCGGCTGCATTAAAGTATCTTGGCAAGGCCCAAGAAAAGATGAAAGAACGTAACGATGCTAAATCTAAGTTACGGGTATTTCAGCCTGGCGACCCTGTCCTGGTATTAAAGCCTCGACTAGGGAACACTATGTCCCACAAGTACGAAGGCCCCTACATTGTGACAGAAAAGACTGGGGACCTCACGTACAAAGTGAGGCACTCTGACAAACGTAACCAGGTAATGCTCATACATGTAAATCGACTGAAGAAGTTCCAGGGCCCCAGGCCCATTGCACTAACCAATGTTTCCATTTCCAGTGAGAGAGGGGATGATTGTTCTGGGGACCCAACTAATCTCATTTTCAATAATTCTAGTTCTGTGAATGCTGTGGAGGAACTGTCCCATTTGCAGATGGCCCAACGTGAAGAGGTGCAGTCGTTGGTTGATGAATTCTCCAGTCTGTTCGGGGAGGTCCCGACCCAGACTGATGCCATTTGCCATGATGTCGAGTTGACGGACTACACTCCCATTCGCCTTCAACCCTATCGGATGAGTCCAGAAAAGAAGGCCATCATACGGAAGGAGGTCGACTTCTTGCTCCAGCACGGCCTCATCCGGCCGAGCCAGGGCTCTTGGTGCTCGCCCTGCCTTTTGGTCCCCAAACCAGACGGCTCATGGCGATTATGCACCGACTATCGGCAGCTCAACAAGGTGACCATTGTGGATGCCTATCCGCTGCCCCTCCTCGAGGACTGCATTGACGAGTTGGGAAATGCCAAGTACGTTTCGAAATTCGACCTCTCGAGGGGGTATTATCAAATCCCACTCACTGAACGTGCTAAACAGCTCACCGCGTTCGTGACACCCGAGGGTGTTTTTGAGTATCAAGTGTTACCGTTCGGCTTGCGTAATGCTCCGGCCACGTTCCAGAGACTCATGAACTCTCTACTCGCTAAGGTGCCAAATTGTCGGGCGTATTTAGATGATATCGTGCTGTTTGACAGTAATTGGGCTGACCACATAGCTAGGTTACGCCAGTTGTTTGCCATCTTGAAAAGGGCAAATCTTACCTTAAATGCTAAAAAGTGTCATTTTGGCCAAGGCACAGTGACGTACCTCGGTTATGAAGTGGGCCAAGGAAAAGTGTTACCTCGGCAAGATAAAATCAATGCCATTCTGGAGTATCCAGTACTAAAGTCTAAAAAGGACGTTCAAAGATTTATCGGTATGTGTGCGTACTATCGACGTTTTTGTCAGAACTTTTCCAGTGTTGCCACTCCTCTCACAGACTTGTTGCGGAAAGCCGTTAAATTTAAGTGGTCATCAGACTGTGCAGAGGCATTTAAAAATTTGAAATTGATCTTAGCTTCCGCCCCAGTGCTTGCTAGTCCAAGGTTCGACCGACCGTTTAAAATTCATGTTGACGCGTCTGACTCGGGTGCTGGTGCAGTGTTGTTGCAAACTGGGGATGATCAGGTGGAACACCCAGTATATTATTACTCTGTGAAATTCGACAAGGCGCAACGCAATTATTCAGTGGTAGAAAAAGAGGCGTTGGCGCTAGTGTTAACATGTAAAAAGTTCGAAGTTTACCTCACAGGTAATATAGTGGAAGTGTACACGGACCATAACCCACTAGTCTTCCTGACTCAGATGAAGGGTAAGAATAAACGCATCCTCAGGTGGGCGTTGTACCTACAGGACTTCAATCTTTCCATTACCCACCTACCGGGCAGACTCAACGTGATAGCCGACGCTCTGTCCCGGTTGCCTGAATAACATTCATCTGAGCCACAGAAAGCCATTTACCAACCGTCATGCTTTAGTTAATTTTTTTTAGGTTCTCCTGTGACATTAAATATTCCGTGTCCAATTTATTTACTTCCCTGTTCTTTTATTTTTGTTGTGTATGTTTTTTTTTCTTTCAGAGAACTCCTTTGTATTTTTTTTTGCAGAGAAATTGCTTTTGATTGATTTTTTGTTTGTCATGTTTTTCTTTTTGTTCTCTGTATACTCTTACAAAAAAAAAAAATATGACTACTATTCTAGTGGTCACATTTTTTTTTTTTTTCTCTGAAGGGGGGAGGAGTGTTACGACCCTGGGTTCTCCAGTGGAAACCAGAGGTCAAAATTGAGCTATTAAACTTCCTAAGTAGTACAGTTGGCGCATTTCGAATGGAAATTGTTTGTATCTTCCCTGCCAGACGTAAGACTATTATTGTTTCTCAAAGAGCATTTAAAGACTGAGCTGGGGGTTGATTATTAAATAATAACATAGGCACCAACTTTGCTTACTAATACTTTCTAATCATTCATAAAGTAACAATACGTTGCATAGGGGAAGATCTTTAATGTGCTTAGCTGCACGATCAATTAGGCTCCTTCCGGCACCACGACATGAGGGAGGCCAGGTGGTCGCGAGGAGCTCGCTCTTCTCTTGGCTGGTGGCGTGAGGTTCAGACCTACTCTGTGGCTGTATCCCTACTCTCCTTCCTTCTCCTCTTACTTATTTCCCTTACCTGAAGTTCCTGTACCCTTAAGTTAAGTATTATATGGTGTAAGTGTGCCTACTCTGGTAGTAACGATTGGGGGAGACCTGGGGATAGTATTTTGCCAGTGTTTGGGTACCCCTAAGTGTTGTGTTTGTATTAGGGTCCCACGTGGTTTCACTACCCTAAGCTGCATCCAGCTTCAGTGCTTATCCAGTAGTACTTTACCCTAGCTTGTTATTAGTGTAAACCTTGTATCCTGCCTACGTGGACCAAGGCTTTTAACGTAAGATAGTGTGGTAAAGTTATTATTATTATTGTTATTGGTGTGAGTGTATATGGGGGGTTGTTAACGGGTTAATAAATAAGTACATGAATTACAGAGTATCTCTTCTTCCCAGGTGGGAGCGCCGTGATCAACCCTTAGACTAACATATTTGGTCTTGTAGCAAGTTATTACTACTGTGGATAGTTTATTTTGGGGGCCGGGCCTTTTAGCTCTCCCATATTTGATACTCCTGTCTTCTAACTACCTATACCCCTTAATAGTACCAGTACCCCATAGAAGCCCCTCTCATATCGTTTGTAACAACCGGTAAAGTAGGACGCTGGATACTCAGTTTTCTGTCAAACAGGACTCAGCGAGTAACGGTCAACCATATAAAATCTAGTCCAAGTGCAGTGAAAAGCTCTGTACCTCAGGGTATAGTCCTTGCACCGCTGCTTTTCCTTATTCTCATATCAGATATAGACAAAAATACAAGTCACAGCTTCGTATCATCCTTTGCAGATGACACAAAAATCAGTATGAAAATTACCTCGGCTGAGGACATTGAAAAACTTCAAGCTGATATTAATAAAGTTTTCGACTGGGTATCAGAAAATAACATGATGTTTAACAGTGATAAATTCCAGGTACTCAGGTACGGTAAAAATGAGGACCTTAAACATAATACAGAGTACAAAACACAATCAAATGTACCCATAGTAGGAAAACAGCATGTAAAGGATTTGGGAATAATAATGTCTGACGACCTAACGTTTAAGAAGCATAACCAAGCAAATATTGCGTCAGCCAGAAAAATGAATGGATGGATTACGAGAACTTTCAAATCCAGGGATCCCATCACAATGGTTGTACTCTTCAAGTCACTTGTGTTCTCCCGTCTTGAGTACTGCTCAGTACTCACTTCCCCCTTCAGAGCAGGAGAGATTGCTGAAATAGAGGGAATACAGAGAACATATACGGCACGCATAGATGCAATAAAGCACCTAAACTATTGGGATCGTCTCAAAGCCCTCCAAATGTACTTACTAGAAAGAAGACGAGAGAGATATCAAATAATATACACCTGGAAGATACTGGAGGGCCAAGTACCAAATCTACACAGTAAAATAACAACGTACTGGAGTGAACGATATGGAAGAAAATGTAGAATAGAACCAGTGAAGAGCAGAGGTGCCATAGGCACAATCAAAGAACACTGTATAAACATCAGAGGTCCGCGGTTGTTCAACGTCCTCCCAGCAAGCATAAGAAATATTGCCGGAACAACCGTGGACATTTTCAAGAGGAAACTAGATTTATTCCTCCAAGGAGTGCCGGACCAACCGGGCTGTGGTGGGTATGTGGGCCTGCGGGCCGCTCCAAGCAACAGCCTGGTGGACCAAACTCTCACAAGTCAAGCCTGGCCTCGGGCCGGGCTTGGGGAGTAGAAGAACTCCCAGAACCCCATCAACCAGGTATCAACCAGGTATCAACCAGGTATCAACTAGACAGACTGAGTGAATGGTCCAACAAATGGCTGTTGAAGTTCAACCCGAGTAAATGCAAAGTAATGAAACTAGGTGGTGGAAATAGTAGGCCAAACACAGGATACAGAATAGGAGATGAAGTACTTAATGAAACGAACAGAGAAAAAGATCTAGGAGTTGATATCACACCAAACCTGTCTCCTGAAGCCCACATAAAAAGAATAACGTCTGCGGCATATGCGAGGCTGGCTAACATCAGAACAGCGTTCAGGAACCTGTGTAAGGAATCATTCAGAATCTTGTACACCACATATGTAAGACCAATCCTGGAGTATGCGGCCCCAGCATGGAGCCCGTACCTTGTCAAGCACAAGACGAAGCTGGAAAAAGTCCAAAGGTATGCCACTAGACTAGTCCCAGAACTAAGAGGCATGAGTTACGAGGAAAGGCTGCTGGAAATGCACCTTACGACACTGGAAGACAGAAGAGTAAGGGGAGACATGATCACAACCTACAAAATCCTCAGAGGAATCGACCGGGTAAACAAGGATAAACTATTCAACACTGGTGGGACGCGAGCAAGGGGACACAGGTGGAAACTGAGTACCCACATGAGCCACAGAGACGTTAGAAGGAACTTTTTCAGTGTCAGAGTAGTTAACGGATGGAATGCACTAGGCAGTGATGTGGTGGAGGCTGACTCCATACACAGTTTTAAATGTAGATATGACAGTGCCCAGTAGGCTCAGGAATCTGTACACCAGTTGATTGACAGTTGAGAGGCGGGACCAAAGAGCCAAAGCTCAACCCCCGCAAGCACAAATAGGTGAGTACAAATAGGTGAGTACACACACACACACGCACACATACGCACACATACGCACGCACGCGCGGGTGCACACACACACACACACACACACACACACACACGCAGATTTGGGGGGCCTCGTAGCCTGGTGGATATCGTGCAGGACTCGTAATTCTCTGGCGCGGTTCGATTCTCGCACGAGGCAGAAACAAATGGGCAAAGTTTCTTTCACCCTGAATGCCCCTGTTACCTAGCAGTAAATAGGTACCTGGGAGTTAGTTAGCTGTCACGGGCTGCTTCCTGGTGTGTGTGTGTGTGTGTGTGGTGTGGAAAAAAAAGTAGTTAGTAAACAGTTGATTGACTGTTGAGAGGCGGGCCGAAAGAGCAAAGCTCAACCCTTGCAAACACAACTAGGTGAATACACACACACACACACACACACACACACACACACACACACACACACACACACACACACACACACACACACACAGAAACAAAAACAAATGGGCACAAAACAGGCAGAAACAAATGGGCAAAGTTTCTTTCACCCTAAGTGCCCCTGTTACCTAGCAGTAAATAGGTACCTGGGAGTTAGTCAGCTGTAACGGGCTGCTTCCTGGGGTGTGTGTGTGTGTGTGTGGTGTGAAAAAAAAAAGTAGTTAGTAAACAGTTGATTGACAGTTGAGAGGCGGGCCGAAAAAGCAAAGCTCAACCCCCGCAAAACACAACTAGTAAACACACATACACACACACACACACACACACACACACACACACACACACACACACACACACACACACACACACACACAACTTTTTTAGAAAAGTAGAAAGAACTTTTTTAGTGTCAGAGTGGTTGACAAATGGAATGCATTATAAGTGATGTGGTGGAGGCTGACTCCATACACAGTTTCAAGTGTAGATATGATAGAGCCCAATAGGCTCAGGAACCTGTACACCTGTTGATTGATGGTTGAGAGGCGGGACCAAAGAGCCAGAGCTCAACCCCTGCAAGCACAATTAGGTGAGTACATGGACACGTGATTCTGTGATCCCGGGCGCCGGCGAGAAACGATGTGCAGTTTCTTTCACCCTATGCCCCTGTTACCTAGCAGTAAATAGGTACCTGGGAGTTAGTCAACTGTCACGGGCTGCTTCCTGGTGTGTGTGTGTGTGTGTGTGTGTGTGTGTGTGTGTGTGTGTGTGTGTGTGTGTGTGTGTGTGTGTGTGTGTGTGTGTGTGTTTGTGTGTGTGTGTGTGTGTGTGAAAAAAGTAGTAGTAGTTAGAAACGGTTGATTGACAGTTGAGAGGCGGGCCGAAAGAGCAGAGCTCATCCCCCGCAAGCACAACTAGGTGAATACACACACACACACACACACACACACACACACACACACACACACACACACACACACACACACACACACACACACACACACATATAAATAGGATAACGACAGCAGCGTACTCTACTCTGGCAAAAGTTAGAACATCATTCAGAAACCTAAGTAAGGAGGCATTTAGGGCGCTTTACACTGCCTACGTAAGGCCAGTCTTAGAGTATGCCGCCTCATCATGGAGTCCCCATCTGAAGAAGCATATAATGAAACTGGAAAAGGTTCAGAGGTTTGCAACGAGACTCGTCCCAGAGCTACGAGGGATGGGGTATGAGGAGCGCCTGAGGGAACTGTGCCTTACGACACTAGAAAGAAGAAGGGAGAGGGGATGACATGATAGGAACGTATAAGATACTCAGAGGGATTGACAGAGTGGACATAGACGAAATGTTCACACGGAATAGTAACAGAACGAGGGGTCATGGATGGAAGCTTGAAACTCAGATGAGTCACAGAGATTTTAGGAAGTTTTCTTTTAGCGTGAGAGTAGTGGGAAAATGGAATGCACTTCAGGAACAGGTTGTGGAAGCAAATACTATTCATAATTTTAAAACCAGGTATGATAGGGAAATGGGACAGGAGTCATTGCTGTAAACAACCCGATGCTCGAAAGGCGGGATCCAAGAGTCAATGCTCGATCCTGCAGACACAACTAGGTGAGTACAACTAGGTGAGTACAACTAGGTGAGTACACACACACACACACACACACACACACACACACTCACACACACACACTCACACACACACACACACACACACACACACACACACACACACACACACACACACACACACACATGCGGGGACGGCGGGAATACATACCGTCCAGCAGGTCTCTGTCGGGCGCGGGGATGCTGGCGGAGAGCTGGTCGACGATGTTGAAGTGTAGGAGGTCAGTGGGGTGGAGGGCGGAGGCGTGGAGGTGCCACTGTGTCAGTCTGCCGTCCAGTGCCACGGAGAAGAAGCTGGGGTCCTCGCCAGGTTCCGTGTCCACCCACACCACCTGCGCCACCACCAACACTACCGTTATACTCACGATATATATCTCAGCCCTGCATGTTTAACATTATGATATATTTCAAGGTTGCAATGAAGCTGCCGTTACCCTTCTCTTAGTGTCACTGTCTATGGAACTTCATAGTTTCTTTTTGCCGTCGTTATCTCTTTTTAACATTTCTAACCAGTTTGACGAATTCTTGTTCTAAACCGACTTCTCCATTCTTAATCCTTTTGTACCAAGCTCTCTTTCTACCTATAAGGTTCTTCAGATCCATTGTTATCTATTTCTAGTCATTATTATTCGATCTATTCAATTTGTATGGTATCTTGAGGTTATCTTGAGATGATTTCGGGGCTTTTTTTTTTTTTTAGTGTCCCCGCGGCCCGGTCCTCGACCAGGCCTCCACCCCCAGGAAGCAGCCCGTGACAGCTGACTAACTCCCAGGTACCTATTTACTGCTAGGTAACAGGGGCTGATTCAGGGTGAAAGAAACTTTGCCCATATGTTTCTGCCTCGTGAGGGAATCGAACCCGCGCCACAGAATTACGAATCCTGCGCGCTATCCACCAGGCTACGAGGCCCCCGTGGTATACTACGTGCCTGTGCTTTGTCTAGAATATTTTTAAATAAGTTATATTTTGAATCCACATCGAAATCCCTCTTTACATCAGCCATCGTTGTCCATGGAATATGTGCATCAAACATGATTGTTGTCACATGCCTCTCACAGATTGTACACATACGGTTATTATATCTATATATTCATTTCTCGTCCTGGCGAGGGATCTGGGGGACCTACCAACTCACCACTTAGTGACGGATATACAAAAATACATAAATATATAAATAGCTAAATTCAGAAATATAAGAACTAAAGGTAAAATTTGATCCGGGGCCCTGCCTGCCGGGGCCCAGGAGCTACACCAGGGGTGTAGAGGCTGTCTGGGACAACACAGAATTAAACACGAAAGAAGTTGGAGAACTTTATACGTACTGAAAATTAACTGGCAAAGAGGTTCATATATATATATATATATATATATATATATATATATATATATATATATATATATATATATGCAATTGACGATCACAAAACACTGATCATTTTATGCGGAAAATCCACAGAGAAATATGAAATGAGGTGAACGTTTCGGCTTGTTAAAGCCTTTGTCAACACCAGACTGACTGGAAGAGAAGGGAGAAGAGGTGAGGATATATAGGCCGACACCTGACCAACCAGGTCAGGTTGCAGGAGACAGTGGTGTGTGTGTGTATGATGCAGGAGACAGTGGTGTGTGTGTGTATGATGCAGGAGACAGTGGTGTGTGTGTGTATGATGCAGGAGACAGTGGTTTGTGTGTGTGTGTGTGTGTGTATGATGCAGGAGACAGTGGTGTGTGTGTGTGTATGATGCAGGAGACAGTGGTGTGTGTGTGTATGATGCAGGAGACAGTGGTGTGTGTGTGTATGATGCAGGAGACAGTGGTTTGTGTGTGTGTGTGTGTGTGTATGATGCAGGAGACAGTGGTGTGTGTGTGTGTATGATGCAGGAGACAGTGGTGTGTGTGTGTGTATGATGCAGGAGACAGTGGTGTGTGTGTGTGATGCAGGAGACAGTGGTGTGTGTGTGTATGATGCAGGAGACAGTGGTGTGTGTGTGTATGATGCAGGAGACAGTGGTGTGTGTGTGTATGATGCAGGAGACAGTGGTGTGTGTGTGTATGATGCAGGAGACAGTGGTGTGTGTGTGTATGATGCAGGAGACAGTGGTGTGTGTGTGTATGATGCAGGAGACAGTGGTGTGTGTGTGTATGATGCAGGAGACAGTGGTGTGTGTGTGTATGATGCAGGAGACAGTGGTGTGTGTGTGTGTGATGCAGGAGACAGTGGTGTGCGTGTGTATGATGCAGGAGACAGTGGTGTGTGTGTGTATGATGCAGGAGACAGTGGTGTGTGTGTGTGTGATGCAGGAGACAGTGGTGTGTGTGTGTATGATGCAGGAGACAGTGGTGTGTGTGTGTATGATGCAGGAGACAGTGGTGTGTGTGTGTGATGCAGGAGACAGTGGTGTGTGTGTGTGATGCAGGAGACAGTGGTGTGTGTGTGTGTATGATGCAGGAGACAGTGGTGTGTGTGTGTGTATGATGCAGGAGACAGTGGTGTGTGTGTGTGTATGATGCAGGGGACAGGGAGACTGACCTGGGTGACAGGCAGGAGATGCTTGCCCGTCATGGTGGTAGACGGGATGATGACGGGAGCGGTTGGGGAGCGGACATCATACATCACCACAGTGCCGTCACTCCAGCCCGCTGCCACCATGCTGCCATGCTGTGGCAACCACACCTGTCATTATCCTCACACACCTGTCATTATCCTTACACGCCTGTCATTATCCTCACACACCTGTCATTATCCTCACACGCCTGTCATTATCCTCACACACCTGTCATTATCCTTACATGCCTGTCATTATCCTCACACACCTGTCATTATCCTCACACGCCTGTCATTATCCTCACACACCTGTCATTATCCTTACATGCCTGTCATTATCCTCACACACCTGTCATTATCCTCACACGCCTGTCATTATCCTCACACGCCTGTCATTATCCTCACACACCTGTCATTATCCTCACACACCTGTCTCATCCTCACACACCTGTCTCATCCTCACACACCTGTCTCATCCTCACACACCTGTCTCATCCTCACACACCTGTCTCATCCTCACACACCTGTCATTATCCTCACACCTCTGTCTCATCCTCACACACCTGTCTCATCCTCACACACCTGTCTCATCCTCACACACCTGTCTCATCCTCACACACCTGTCATTATCCTCACACCTCTGTCTCATCCTCACACACCTGTCTCATCCTCACACACCTGTCTCATCCTCACACACCTGTCTCATCCTCACACACCTGTCTCATCCTCACACCACTGTCTCATCCTCACACCACTGTCTCATCCTCACACCTGTCTCATCCTCACACACCTGTCTCATCCTCACACACCTGTCTCATCCTCACACACCTGTCTCATCCTCACACCTGTCTCATCCTCACACCACTGTCTCATCCTCACACCTGTCTCATCCTCACACCTGTCTCATCCTCACACCTGTCTCATCCTCACACCTGTCTCATCCTCACACACCTGTCTCATCCTCACACACCTGTCTCATCCTCACACCTGTCTCATCCTCACACACCTGTCTCATCATCACACACCTGTCTCATCCTTACAACACTGTCTCATCCTCACACACCTGTCTCATCCTCACACCTGTCTCATCCTCACACACCTGTCTCATCATCACACACCTGTCTCATCCTCACACCACTGTCTCATCCTCACACACCTGTCTCATCCTCACACACCTGTCTCATCCTCACACACCTGTCTCATCCTCACAACACTGTCTCATCCTCACACCACTGTCTCATCCTCACACACCTGTCTCATCCTCACACACCTGTCTCATCCTCACTCCACTGTCTCATCCTCACACACCTGTCTCATCCTCACACACCTGTCTCATCCTCACACACCTGTCTCATCCTCACAACACTGTCTCATCCTCACACCACTGTCTCATCCTCACAACACTGTCTCATCCTCACACCACTGTCTCATCCTCACAACACTGTCTCATCCTCACACCACTGTCTCATCCTCACACACCTGTCTCATCCTCACACCACTGTCTCATCCTCACACACCTGTCTCATCCTCACACACCTGTCTCATCCTCACACACCTGTCTCATCCTCACACACCTGTCTCATCCTCACACACCTGTCTTATCCTCACACCACTGTTTCATCCTCACACACCTGTCTCATCCTCACACCACTGTCTCATCCTCACACACCTGTCTCATCCTCACACCACTGTCTCATCCTCACACCACTGTCTCATCTTTACAATATGATTTGCACATTTATTATATCCTAGATAGGGTACCCGGCGGTGCCCGGGGCGATCCCAGAAAAATGGGCCATTTAATTGTTGTGAGGCCCCGACCACCTCTTGTTAGGACCAACTGGATTGACCATGGCTCGTCCATGTTGGTCATCTACCTTTCACTAATCACCATGCAAAGTTTTGTGAGGCTGGCTCCAAGCGTCTAGCCGCCAGAGACAACCAATTGAGCAAACAAACAAACAGACAGACAGACATTCACTCTTATAGTAAAGATGTTGGTTGAAATAATTAATAGTTTTAAAAAAATATTTCTTGTCGACATATATGCTATAGTTGTACTGTTCTTGTTCATGTTCTCTCTTGCTCATTCCCGGCAGCTGAGCCAGGGTTCATAAGGCATTAACCTGTCTCCTTACGAAACCTGTACATCTTTCTTCAACTATGGTGGAGTAGTTTGTTAATATGTGATGTTGTTAAGGCGGGTCGTAAAGTGTTTACGAGCCGCCTACGAGCATAATAACCTGCGAGGTCTTCCACGAGGCCTCGTTGTTAGTGCGCCGCCAGCTGCTACATTGTTTACTAAACTAACCGGCCATGACGGAGGAAAGATGTAGATGTTTCGCAGGTGGAGACACGCGTTTGGTGAGTCGTGGCTCACTACACCGCCTACACTACCACCCGTCATGGGCTTTACAACCACCTTTACAACACCTCAACTGACGAGGCTCGAACGACACTTTTTGAGAAGGGGACAGGCAGTTAGTGTATATATATACTGTACATGTTAGTCTTATATCGAGGTCCCCCGCATCCTGGGGTCAAACTATTGACCCCAGGATGCAGCTAAGTTGACTCTCTCCTGGGCATCTATTTACTGCTACGTGAACAGGTGCATTAGGTGATAGGAGACATGCACATAAATTTCAGTCCCCTCCCGGGATTTGAACCCGGAATTTTCGATTGTGAGTCGAGAACGACGCCCAGTTGTACTCCAGGACGTCTCTGTCCCACACCCGGCTCCTTCTTCTCAACACCCCTCCCAGTGGTGTCTTGTGGGGGGGTAAAGAGGACGGAGAGGCACAGGTAAAGGGAAAGTTTAGAGATTGGAAATACAGTGAGAGTTACTGTTATATATATATATATATATATATATATATATATATATATATATATATATATATATATATATATATATATATATATATATATATATGACAATATCAGACCACGAAGGAAAAATGAAACAGGAAATTTCCTGTTTCATTTTTCCTTCGTGGTCTGACATTGTCACATTCTTAATCACGTGTTTATTTTCGTGATATACACACACACATATCAACCCGTTCTCGCAAATTCGTAAAGTCAATATTGACTTATTAACTACGTGCATAGGTGATATACTAAACATAATAGATACCCTTAAAAAGATTCATAGAAAACACCGACCTTACCTAACCTTGTTAGTATCTTAAGATAAGCATCTTATTGCTTCGTAATTACAATTATTACCTAACCTATAATAGGTATAGGTTAAGTAATAATTGTAATTACGAAGCAATAAGATGCTTATCTTAAGATACTAACAAGGTTAGGTAAGGTCGGTGTTTTCTATGAATCTTTTTAAGGGTATCTATTATGTTAAGTATGTCACCTATGCACATATTTAATAAGTCAATATTGACTTATTAAATTTGCGAGAACGGGTTGCATATATATATATATATATATATATATATATATATATATATATATATATATATATATATATATATATATATATATATATATCATCAGTTCATAAAGCAGGTGGTACAGCTGACAAACAATTACAAAATAATATCACATCCACCGGTACTATCAAAATATTTGACATTTTTGTAAAAACCGTTCTACTCCTACTTTGTAAAATTCCACATACTAAGTCCCCGACACTTTGGCTTCCGCTCCCAAAAGAGTACCAAGTGTTAGTCTGCTTGACTTAATCTACTCAGCCCTTGACAAAAATGAGTTCCCAATTGGCCTCTTCATTGACCTGAGAAAGGCCTTTGATACTGTTAACCATAACCACCTCTTACTTAAACTCCGCCATTATGTCATCCCAAGCCTTGCTCTGAACTATATCCCATCCTGTCTCTGTGACAGACACCAATATGTAGCCATCAATGATATAACCTCTCCTACTCTCCCACTAACTGTAAGGGTGCCACAGGGCAGCATCCTAGATCCTCTCCTATTTCTTTACATCAATGATTTGCCAAATGTTTCTAACATTCTTAAACCTATATTATTTGCAGACGATACTACCCTCATCTACTCAAACCCCAACATACACACACTCAGTAATATTATCAACAATGAATTATAAAAGTCTACTCATGGATGTCAACCATCAAACTCACACTAAACATAGGAAAGGCCTTCAACATTTCATTTGGAAGTAACTCACCAAACCAAATTCAGCTTCAGATAGACAATGTTAATATCAGAAATAAAAATAATGGAAAGTTCCTTGGCCTATACTTAGACAAGAGACTCAACTTCAGTACCCATTTACAATATAAAGGCAAAAATGTCTAAAAAAAAAACGGTCGGTATACTTTCTAAAATCAGATATTATGATCCCTACTATGCTCTCCTCTCATTATACTATGCACTAATCTATCCCTATCTTACATATGGTATCTGTGCATGGAGTTCAACCACTGCAAATTACCTCAAGCCCATCATCACTCAACAAAAATCTGCTATCAGAACTATAACAAACTGTCTTCAGACAACACTCAGCCCCTCTGATTAAGTCCCTTAACGTCCAAACATACAGTGACTCCTCACATTCTCATGTACTATCTACATGTACAAAACCTTGTTCCTAAATGCTAATCTTGATCTGAAACTTTTCATTGATATATGTAATAAAACCAATGAGCACCACACCAGAAATAAATATATCTTTGATAACCTCAGTCAAACTAAATGTGTGCAAACACTCTATGCAAATAAAAGGGCCCAGTCTATAGAACTCACTCTCTGATGAATTAAAAAATTGTCCTACCCATGACCTGTTCAAGAGTACAATAAAAACAGTACCTAATTTCATCTTCATAGTTTCCTACCTTGTGCTTCAAACTCACACTGTATCTTGTACTACCCACTCCCACATTATTAGTACTTAAGACATGCAAAATTTCCTGTATAATCATTTCAATAAATTTGTATTGTAGTTATTATGTTGAAATCAAATTCTGCTAGAATATACCTTCTAATTAATCTTACTTGTATCTGATAGATTAAGGAGCTGTGGGAAACACTACGCGGGTTAGTGGCTTTCCACACAATAACACCACCAGTGTTTTATAATAATAATACAAATTATTCATTGCGTCGGGGACAGGAAGCCAGGTTATAAATACAGTACATGTTAGGCTTATACCTAGTTACCTTCCGGTAGAAGTGGAGAGAGAGAATGTTACAGGAAGTGGTCAATAGTTACCTTAGGGTGGAAGTGGAGGGAGAGAATGTTACAGGAAGTGGGCAAGAGTTACCTTAGGGTGGAAACGTAGGGAGAGAATGTTACAGGAAGTGGGCAAGAGTTACCTTAGGGTGGAAGTGGATGGAGAGAACATCACAGGAAGTGGGCAAGAGTTACCTTAGGGTGGAAGTGGAGGGAGAGAACATCACAGGAAGTGGGCAAGAGTTACCTTAGGGTGGAAGTGGAGGGAGCAAACGTCACAGGGGGGGGGTGGGGAAGAGTTACCTTAGGGTGGAAGTGTAGGAAGAGAACGCCACAGGGAGTGGGCAAGAGTTACTTTAGGGTGGAAGTGGAGGGAGCAAACGTCACAGGGGGGTGGGCAAGAGTTACCTTAGGGTGGAAGTGTAGGGAGAGAACGCCACAGGAAGTGGGCAAGAGTTACCTTAGGGTGGAAGTGGAGGGAGCAAACGTCACAGGGGGGGGGTGGGGAAGAGTTACCTTAGGGTGGAAGTGTAGGAAGAGAACGCCACAGGGAGTGGGCAAGAGTTACTTTAGGGTCGAAGTGGAGGGAGCAAACGTCACAGGGGGGTGGGCAAGAGTTACCTTAGGGTGGAAGTGTAGGGAGAGAACGCCACAGGAAGTGGGCAAGAGTTACCTTAGGGTGGAAGTGGAGGGAGCAAACGTCACAGGGGGGGGGGGTGGGGAAGAGTTACCTTAGGGTGGAAGTGTAGGAAGAGAACGCCACAGGGAGTGGGCAAGAGTTACTTTAGGGTGGAAGTGGAGGGAGCAAACGTCACAGGGGGGTGGGCAAGAGTTACCTTAGGGTGGAAGTGTAGGGAGAGAACGCCACAGGAAGTGGGCAAGAGTTACCTTAGGGTGGAAGTGTAGGGAGAGAACGCCACAGGGAGTGTGGAAGACTCTCTCAGGCGAGGCGGGGTTCTTGAGAGTGAAGAGGCACAGCATCCCAGCGCCCTCCGGTCCACCAATGTCTCCTGCAGGCCCCGACACCATCATCAACACACACCTTCACAAGTTCACTCCCATGTTAGTATACCCTTAAAATCATTTTCTTTAAAAGTAGATTATTGTTCTAAAAATTACAGCGTCGGCCTTAAAAATCAGGTTAATATTCTAAAATAAATTGAGTATTGATCATAAAAATCAGATTATTGTTGGTTAAAATTAGAGTATCGGTCTTAAAAAATTACTTTATTTTTCTTTAAATTCATTGATTGGGTCGTGCAGGTACAGCAGAGGCCTCGCTTCTTGCAGGCCGGGGCCCCTCCGTGGTGTCGCTTTCTTGTGGTGAGGGGCTCACGTACACCTCCCTGAGGCCAGTAGAGGTTGCCTTCGCCCCCTCTTCTGCCCCTCTTTGGGTGTTGTACATGCAAAAGGGCACCATGTTGTGAGCCATTGGACCGCCCGCTGGAAGGGTCGCCTGTGAAGGGCCGCCCTGAGTGTCCAGGCTGGGGGCCATAGGGGGTAGTAACTAAGGTCTATACATCAGTGTGGGAGAATGTACGATGCAGTAGGACTTCCCTGTTAAGAAGGAATAGCACCGCAGGAGACGACACACCCTTCCTGCACTGGCCCGCGCTCGGCCTCTCTGGCTGCCCTGGTAGGTGGTATCTCTTGGTTCCAGGCCCCAGACTGTTTAAAATAATTGCTTTATGGATAACGACACGACCTCTCTTACCCAGGCCCCTGAGTCGGACTGTGATGGAAGACCGGCTCTGTAGCCCCCGCTACATTGGGCCCCGACCAGACTACTCTTCCCTCCCCCCATCCGCGAGTGGAGGGGAGTAGTTTAAAAAAAAAAACTAGAGGAACATCTGGCGCGAAAGAACTTTTGTAACACAGCATCAGCATGGATTCAGGGATGGCAAGTCCTGCCTCACAGGGTTAATTGAATTCTACAACCAGGCAAGAAAGAGAGGGGTGGGCAGACTGCATGTTTTTGGATTGACAGAAAGCCAAAAACAAGATTACCACACAAGAGACTTGTGCATAAGCTGGAGATGCAGGCAGGAGTGAAAGGGAAGGTACTCCATTGGATAAGGGAGTACCTAAGCAACATGAGACAACGAGTCACTGTGAGGAGTGAGGTCTTGGAGTGGCAAGGCATCACCAGTGGAGTCCCTCAGGGATAAGTCCTTGGACCTATGTCCTTGGACCTATATTGTTTCTAATATATCTCCCGGAGGGAATAGATTCGTTCCTCTCATTGTTTGCTGATGATGCAAAAATTATGAGGAGGATTAAGACAGAGGAAGATAGCATGAGGCTACAAGATGATATAGACACACTAAATGAATAGTCCAACAAATGGTTACTAAAGTTCTACCCAAGTAGTAGGCATCCATCAGTCTCAGGAGACTATGGAGTTGCACTCTGGTGTCAGCCTGGTCTGGAGTGGTCTCACCAGGGCGCAAAGCCAGATTACCCAAGTAAATGTACGGTAATGAAACTAGGCGGAGGAAAAAGGAGGACAAACACAGAATACCGAAAGGGAGATGAAGTCCTTCATGAAACTGACAGAGAGAAAGATCTACGAGTTGATATCTCGCCAAACCTGTCTCCTGAAGCCCACATCAAAAGAATAACATCAGCGGCGTATGTAAGGCTAGCTAACACAAGAACTTCCTTCATGAAACTTTGTAAATAGTCCTTCAGAACTTTGTATAACACATATGAAACGCCAATCCTGGAGTATGCGGCCCCAGCATGGAGCCCGTACCTTGTCAGGAATAAGAGGAAACTGGAAAAAGTTCAGTTATGCCAATAGACTAGTCCCAGAACTAAGAGGCATGAGTTAGGAGGAAAGGCTGCATGAAATGCACCTCACGTCGCTGGAAGACAGGAGAGCTAGGGAAGACATGATCACTAGCTACAAAATTCTCAGCGGTATTGACAAGGGTAGATAAAGATGAATTGTTTAACACAGGTGGTACACGAACAAGGAGACACAGGTGGAAACTGAGTACCCAAATGAGCCACAAAGAAATTTGAAAGAAATTCTCAGTGTCAGAGTAGTTAGTAAATGGAATGCATTAGGCAGTGATGTGGTGGAGGCTGACTCCATACACAGTTTCAAATGTAGATAGGATTGAACCCAGTAGGCTCAGGAATCTGTACATCAGTTGATTGACAGTTGAGAGACATGACTAAAGAGACAGAGCTCAACTGCCGCAAGCACAACTAGGTGAGTACAGCTAGGTGAGTAGAGCGCCCCCCAGGTGGACTGACCGGCGGTGTAGGCGGCGCCAAAGAGGTCCGGGTAGACGGGACTCCAGCAAATGTCTGCCACCATGAACGTCCTGGACTTGTCGTGGTGGAACTTCCAGAGTGGCAGCAACGACCCTTCCAGCGGACGGAACTCGTCGCCCCCGTCCTCCCAGTACCGGAAATCTGCAACACAGTTACATAGCTCCCAGTACTATTTTTACTGTGCTTCATCACCTTCCCTACCCATCACCACCTTCCCTACCCTCCACCACCTTCCCTACCCATCACCACCTTCCCTACCCTCCACCACCTTCCCTACCCATCACCACCTTTCCCTACCCTCCACCACCTTCCCTACCCACCACCACCTTCCCTACCCTCCACCACCTTCCCTACCCTCCACCACCTTCCCTACCCTCCACCACCTTCCCTACCCTCCACCACCTTCCCTACCCTCCACCACCTTCCCTACCCTCCACCACCTTCCCTACCCATCACCACCATCCCTACCCATCACCACCTTCCCTACCCTTCACCACCTTCCCTACCCTTCACCACCTTCCCTACCCACCACCACCTTCCCTACCCTCCACCACCTTCCCTACCCTCCACCACCTTCCCTACCCTCCACCACCTTCCCTACCCATCACCACCTTCCCTACCCTTCACCACCTTCCCTACCCACCACCACCTTTCCCTACCCTCCACCACCTTCCCTACCCACCACCACCTTCCCTACCCTCCACCACCTTCCCTACCCTCCACCACCTTCCCTACCCTTCACCACCTTCCCTACCCACCACCACCTTCCCTACCCTCCACCACCTTCCCTACCCTCCACCACCTTCCCTACCCATCACCACCTTCCCTACCCATCACCACCTTTCCCTACCCTCCACCACCTTCCCTACCCACCACCACCTTCCCTACCCTCCACCACCTTCCCTACCCTCCACCACCTTCCCTACCCTCCACCACCTTCCCTACCCATCACCACCTTCCCTACCCTTCACCACCTTCCCTACCCTCCACCACCTTCCCTACCCTTCACTACCTTCCCTACCCTCCACCACCTTCCCTACCCTTCACCACCTTCCCTACCCACCACCACCTTCCCTACCCTCCACCACCTTCCCTACCCTCCACCACCTTCCCTACCCATCACCACCTTCCCTACCCATCACCACCTTTCCCTACCCTCCACCACCTTCCCTACCCATCACCACCTTCCCTACCCTTCACCACCTTCCCTACCCTCCACCACCTTCCCTACCCTTCACTACCTTCCCTACCCTCCACCACCTTCCCTACCCTCCACCACCTTCCCCACCATTCACCACCTTCCTTACCCTTCACCTCCCAGTACTGTAGCCTGGATCATACACACCTCCCAGTACTGTAGCCTGGATCATACACACCTCCCAGTACTGTAGCCTGGATCATACACACCTCCCAGTATTGTAGCCTGGATCATACACACCTCCCAGTACTGTAAGCCTGGATCATACACACCTCCCAGTACTGTAAGCCTGGATCATACACACCTCCCAGTACTGTAAGTCTGGATCATACACACCTCCCAGTACTGTAGCCTGGATCATACACACCTCCCAGTACTGTAGCCTGGATCATACACACCTCCCAGTACTGTAGCCTGGATCATACACACCTCCCAGTACTGTAGCCTGGATCATACACACCTCCCAGTACTGTAAGCCTGGATCATACACACCTCCCCAGTACTGTAAGCCTGGATCATACACCCCTCCCAGTACTGTAAGCCTGGATCATACACACCTCGCAGTACTGTAAGCCTGGATCATACACCCCTCCCAGTACTGTAAGCCTGGAGCATACACCCCTCCCAGTACTGTAAGTCTGGATCATACACACCTCCCAGTACTGTAAGTCTGGATCATACACACCTCCCAGTACTGTAAGCCTGGATCATACACACCTCCCAGTACTGTAGCCTGGATCATACACCCCTCCCAGTACTGTAGCCTGGATCATACACCACCTCCCAGTACTGTAGCCTGGATCATACACACCTCCCAGTACTGTAGCCTGGATCATACACCCCTCCCAGTACTGTAGCCTGGATCATACACCCCTCCCAGTACTGTAGCCTGGATCATACACCCCTCCCAGTACTGTAGCCTGGATCATACACACCTCCCAGTACTGTAAGTCCTGGATCATACACCCCTCCCAGTACTGTAGCCTGGATCATACACCCCTCCCAGTACTGTAGCCTGGATCATACACCCCTCCCAGTACTGTAGCCTGGATCATACACACCTCCCAGTACTGTAAGTCTGGATCATACAAACCTCCCAGTACTGTAAGCCTGGATCATACACCCCTCCCAGTACTGTAAGTCTGGATCATACACACCTCCAGTACTGTAAGCCTGGATCATACACACCTCCCAGTACTGCAAGTCTGGATCATACACACCTCCCAGTACTGTAAGCCTGGATCATACACACCTCCCAGTACTGTAAGCCTGGATCATACACACCTCCCAGTACTGTAAGCCTGGATCATACACACCTCCCAGTACTGTAAGCCTGGATCATACACCCCTCCCAGTACTGTAAGCCTGGATCATACACCCCTCCCAGTACTGTAGCCTGGATTATACACCCCTCCCAGTACTGTAAGCCTGGATCATACACCCCTCCCAGTACTGTAAGTCTGGATCATACACCCCTCCCAGTACTGTAAGCCTGGATCATACACCCCTCCCAGTACTGTAAGCCTGGATCATACACCACTCCCAGTACTGTAAGCCTGGATCATACACCCCTCCCAGTACTGTAAGCCTGGATCATACACCCCTCCCAGTACTGTAAGTCTGGATCATACACCCCTCCCAGTACTGTAAGCCTGGATCATACACCCCTCCCAGTACTGTAGCCTGGATCATACACACCTCCCAGTACTGTAAGCCTGGATCATACACCCCTCCCAGTACTGTAAGCCTGGAACATACACCCCTCCCAGTACTGTAAGCCTGGATCATACACCCCTCCCAGTACTGTAGCCTGGATCATACACCCCTCCCAGTACTGTAAGCCTGGATCATACACCCCTCCCAGTACTGTAAGTCTGGATCATACACCCCTCCAAGTACTGTAGCCTGGATCATACACCCCTCCCAGTACTGTAAGCCTGGATCATACACCCCTCCCAGTACTGTAAGCCTGGATCATACACCCCTCCCAGTACTGTAAGTCTGGATCATACACACCTCCCAGTACTGTAAGTCTGGATCATACACACCTCCCAGTACTGTAAGCCTGGATCATACACACCTCCCAGTACTGTAAGCCTGGATCATACACACCTCCCAGTACTGTAAGCCTGGATCATACACACCTCCCAGTACTGTAAGTCTGGATCATACACCCCTCCCAGTACTGTAAGCCTGGAGCATACACCCCTCCCAGTACTGTAAGCCTGGAGCATACACCCCTCCCAGTACTGTAAGCCTGGAGCATACACACCTCCCAGTACTGTAGCCTGGATCATACACACCTCCCAGTACTGTAGCCTGGATCATACACACCTCCCAGTACTGTAGCCTGGATGATACACACCTCCCAGTACTGTAGCCTGGATCATACACACCTCCCAGTACTGTAAGTCTGGATCATACACCCCTCCCAGTACTGTAGCCTGGATCATACACACCTCCCAGTACTGTAGCCTGGATCATACACACCTCCCAGTACTGTAGCCTGGATCATACACACCTCCCAGTACTGTAAGCCTGGATCATACACACCTCCCAGTACTGTAAGTCTGGATCATACACACCTCCCAGTACTGTAGCCTGGATCATACACACCTCCCAGAACTGTAGCCTGGATCATACACACCTCCCAGTACTGTAGCCTGGATCATACACACCTCCCAGTACTGTAGCCTGGATCATACACCCCTCCCAGTACTGTAGCCTGGATCATACACACCTCCCAGTACTGTAAGTCTGGAGCATACACCCCTCCCAGTACTGTAGCCTGGATCATACACACCTCCAGTACTGTAAGTCTGGAGCATACACCCCTCCCAGTACTGTAGCCTGGATCATACACACCTCCCAGTACTGTAAGCCTGGATCATACACACCTCCCAGTACTGTAGCCTGGATCATACACACCTCCCAGTACTGTAAGCCTGGATCATACCCACCTCTCAACACAGGCGCCATAGAGACCGGGAGAGGAGAGCACCGTTACCTTGAGAGATGTCGTCGTAGATGTTCTGGTTGAGCATCCGCTCTACGAGGACGGCGGCCAGGCGCAGCCCCGGCAGGTCCAGCGACACCTTCCCGAACTCCTCCTGCCTTGCCGGACGGACCACCACGATCGGGTCTAGGTTCTCCTCGGACAAACGGTTCGTGATTAATTACAAGTTGGTTTTGGAAAGGCGGGTGGAGAGGGGAATTTGTGGACCTATCAGTGTGGATGGCTGTATTCAGATCTAAGTAGTGTCTGAGAGGTGTCACAACCCGTTTTATGGGTTTTATGGGCCACAGCACATAAAACGGAGGAAAGGGTCCTTAAAGATATTGTTAATAGAAACGTTATCCCTACAGACAAAAATCAGAAGATACAACTGACGATTTACTATAATACCAGAAAAACGGCCAGCCTACTCATGAGAAACTCTCCAGACACAAAGCAGAACGCTTTAAAAGAGACCAACGTCGTCTATGCCTTCAAATGCCCTCTTGGGGACATTAAGCCTCAAAAAACCCAGTATATAGGCAAGACAACAACATCTCTTTCTAGGCGTTTAACGATGCATAAGCAACAGGGCTCCATTAAGGAACATATAATCTCTTCCCACAAACAAACCATCACAAGAGAAATCCTAGTAAACAACACAGAAATCATCGATAGATACAGCGATAGCAGACGGCTTGACGTTTGCGAGGCACTACACATCAAGAAGTCAACACCAGCAATCAACAGCCAATTAATGCACAACTATATTCTACCCACTTCAAGACTCCGCTCCAATATAGAAGCATCAAGAAATATGGACCAATAGGCTTTCTACAATTACTTCCATTCAATACCCATTGTTCCGTGTTCTGTCTTGTGTTTGAATTTAATACCCATTCAATACCCATTTTTTCGTGTTCTGTCTTGTGTTGGAATTTAATACCCATTGAATACCCATTGTTGAAAGTTCGTTTTTCACCTCATCCCCCTCACCCAAATGTAGATATATACCTCGAATATGTGTAAGCTCTATTCAGTTTCAGTTGTGTGTTTGTAAACTAAAGTCTTTGAAAATGTAATAAGTTTTACGAAACGCGCTCAAGTGTCGCGTCAGACTAGAAATAAAAATGAATTTTGGAGAATTGATCTTTGAATTACCACCAACAGTGAAAAGAAATGTACGAAAGATTGAGAAAATTCGTGTTAGAATTATTAATCTTACTTTTTCGGTCATATTTAATAATATATGTCTACAGGAAAGACATATATTATTAAATATGACCGAAAAAGTAAGATTAATAATTCTAACACGAATTTTCTCAATCTTTCGTACATTTCTTTTCACTGTTGGAGGTAAATCAAAAATCAATTCTCCAAAATTCATTTTTATTTTTAGTCTGACGCGACACGAGCGCGTTTCGTAAAACTTATTACATTTTCAAAGACTTTAGTTTACAAATACACAACTGAATAGAACTTACGCATCTCCGATTTTGTTTATATCTACATTTGAGTGAGGTGGATGGGGTGAGGTGGCATTAATAGGGTATTAATTTCAACACAAGAGAGAACAAGAGGTGGCATTAATAGGGTATTAATTTCATCAACACAAGACAGAACACGAAACAATGGGTATTGAATAGAAGTGATTGTAGAAAGCCTATTGGTCCATATTTCATCAAGCATCATATAGAAGCATCAAGATGGTGGGCCACATATCTGTAGCAAGGAAGGTGGGCCACATATCTGTAGCAAGGAAGGTGGGCCACATATCTATAGCAAGGAAGGTGGGTCACATATCTGTAGCAAGGAAGGTGGGACCACATATCTGTAGCAAGGAAGGTGGGCCACATATCTGTAGCAAGGAAGGTGGGCCACATATCTATAGCAAGGAAGGTGGGTCACATATCTGTAGCAAGGAAGGTGGGCCACATATCTGTAGCAAGGAAGGTGGGCCACATATCTGTAGCAAGGAAGGTGGGCCACATATCTGTAGCAAGGAAGGTGGTGTGGGCCACATATCCATTACAAGAAAGGTGGTGTGGGCCACATATCCACAACAAGGAAGGTGGTGTGGGCCACATATCCATTACAGGAAAGGTGGTGTGGGCCACATATCCACAACAAGGAAGGTGGTGTGGGCCACATATCCATCACAAGGAAGGTGGTGTGGGCCACATATCCATCACAAGGAAGGTGGTGTGGGCCACATATCCATCACAAGGAAGGTGGTGTGGGCCACATATCCATCACAAGGAAGGTGGTGTGGGCCACATATCCATCACAAGGAAGGTGGTGTGGGCCACATTTCCATCACAAGGAAGGTGGTGTGGGCCACATATCCATCACAAGGAAGGTGGTGTGGGCCACATATCCATCACAAGGAAGGTGGTGTGGGCCACATATCCATCACAAGGAAGGTGGTGTGGGCCACATATCCATCACAAGGAAGGTGGTGTGGGCCACATATCCATCACAAGGAAGGTGGTGTGGGCCACATATCCATCACAAGGAAGGTGGTGTGGGCCACATATCCATCACAAGGAAGGTGGTGTGGGCCACATATCCATCACAAGGAAGGTGGTGTGGGCCACATATCCACAACAAGGAAGGTGGTGTGGGCCACATATCCATCACAAGGAAGGTGGTGTGGGCCACATATCCATCACAAGGAAGGTGGTGTGGGCCACATATCCACAACAAAATACCCAAGACAACAAAGCACTGGTGTACTGCATTGATGTACTGGTATACTGCAGTATATGGTGTTGTATACACAGTATGCTGTGTATATTGCTGGAGGTCAGTATGCTCTATTCTGACCTCCCACACATGTAACATACTGATAAATGGATAAAATTCTCCGTAATATAATGCGTATAGCGCATGTCATAGTATGCTAAGGTCTGGTAAACTCACCTGGGCATTGGCGCCCCTGTGGGCACCTTTTGGGCAGCTACTGTGTGGTGGGCAGACCTGCACGCACATACGTGTGTAAGTACATATATATAAAATCACCTGCAAAAGCCTATTTTGACCCATGCGAGGCAGTTCCTATTATATATTCACTTATACTCAGTGTTACATATGTGTAACTTACGCTGGAGACAGTCAAGTGATCTCTCGTCTCTTATGGTACCCGATAATTGCCTCTATAGATCACCTATTCTATTTCTTAAGATACAAATTACCTAAGTCTTTCCTCTTTCTGAACTGATTCAATTTTCGTTTCGTGTTGTCTTGAGATAAGGAAGGTTTCTAGTTGCTGGGGTCGTCAATCTTGTGTGTCCGGGTGTAGGTGTACCCTCCTACACACATGAGGGTGTAGGTGTACCCTCCTACACACATGAGGGTGTTGGTGTACCCTCCTACACACATGAGGGTGTTGGTGTACCCTCCTACACACATGAGGGTGTTGGTGTACCCTCCTACACACATGAGGGTGTTGGTGTACCCTCCTACACACATGAGGGTGTTGGTGTACCCTCCTACACACATGAGGGTGTAGGTGTACCCTCCTACACACATGAGGGTGTTGGTGTACCCTCCTACACACATGAGGGTGTTGGTGTACCCTCCTACACACATGAGGGTGTTGGTGTACCCTCCTACACACATTAGGGTGTTGGTGTACCCTCCTACACACATGAGGGTGTAGGTGTACCCTCCTACACACATGAGGGTGTTGGTGTACCCTCCTACACACATGAGGGTGTAGGTGTACCCTCCTACACACATGAGGGTGTTGGTGTACCCTCCTACACACATGAGGGTGTTGGTGTACCCTCCTACACACATGAGGGTGTTGGTGTACCCTCCTACACACATGAGGGTGTTGGTGTACCCTCCTACACACATGAGGGTGTTGGTGTACCCTCCTACACACATGAGGGTGTTGGTGTACCCTCCTACACACATTAGGGTGTTGGTGTACCCTCCTACACACATGAGGGTGTTGGTGTACCCTCCTACACACATTAGGGTGTTGGTGTACCCTCCTACACACATGAGGGTGTTGGTGTACCCTCCTACACACATTAGGGTGTTGGTGTACCCTCCTACACACATGAGGGTGTTGGTGTACCCTCCTACACACATTAGGGTGTTGGTGTACCCTCCTACACACATGAGGGTGTAGGTGTACCCTCCTACACACATGAGGGTGTTGGTGTACCCTCCTACACACATTAGGGTGTTGGTGTACCCTCCTACACACATGAGGGTGTTGGTGTACCCTCCTACACACATGAGGGTGTAGGTGTACCCTCCTACACACATGAGAGTGTTGGTGTACCCTCCTACACACATTAGGGTGTTGGTGTACCCTCCTACACACATGAGGGTGTTGGTGTACCCTCCTACACACATGAGGGTGTTGGTGTACCCTCCTACACACATGAGAGTGTTGGTGTACCCTCCTACACACATGAGGGTGTAGGTGAATTGTAGGAGTTAAGACGTTGATCAATCACTTTTGATGTTCTCAGTGATTGCTCTATGTCGTAGGTGTTGTTAGTTACCTCAGCGAGTTATTGTTACCAGTCATAGGTATTGTTAGTTACCTCAGCGAGTGATTGTTACCAGTCATAGGTATTGTTAGTTACCTCAGCGAGTGATTGTTACCAGTCATAGGTGTTGTTAGTTACCTCAGCAAGTGATTGCTTCTTGTCACAGGTGTTTATAGTTACAAAGCGATGACTCCATATCTAACTCTATATATAGGTGTGAGTTTGGCGGGTATGTATGATGTTGGAAACACAGGTGGAGACTTCAACAGGATGCTGAGTAATGAAC